>NC_066584.1:185192883-185499827 GCF_024323335.1 Lathyrus oleraceus | reverse complement strand
ACAGTCCACCAATATATTTTTTAGGGTTTTTGTTGTTATTAAATGCTTTAAGGTCCTGAGACCACAAATAAAATAAAAAAACAATATATACAATCACAAGATATGGCTCAAATGAGCAAAGTGAAAAAGGCTTGAAACATAAACAAGTTGCATGAAATGTAAATGGCAATGAATGATAAAGGCACTGAAATTTAAATTGCATAAAGTAAATGACTTAAAAATAAAGCAATATTAATAAAATATTAGTCAATGGTTAGTAAAATGTTAGTGATGAGTTTTAATTGATTAAGGCATTCTTTGGATAACACTCAACCATTCATTCACAAGTATGAATCCTTGAACCAAGACATCATCCATGAGAAAGACTCCAACTTGGATAAATCAACAAGTATGTCACTAGCTCTCATGAAAGGAAAAAAAGGTCAAGTTTCCACACAATACCATGAAGAATGGGAGACTTACAATCTCACTTACTATAATGTTATGCTTTCTTGATCAAATTTAGCTCTATATTAAGCAATCGTAATTGGACTTATGTAGAAGTCACAACTATCTGAGGTTGGACAATAAAAATATAGGTGTTAATGCATGGTAGAGAGTTGGTACAAGGAACCAAACTCCTAAAACATACCACACACTAAAAGAAATAGAGTGAGGACCTATCTCAGTCTGACTCATGTTGATTCATCTGACACAAGGTCATTGATGAATCAACTAGCATTAGACATGAAGAGATTTCATGGGTCAATGAGGGATTGGGGAAGAATAGGTATGAAGATGAAGAGGGAAAGGGAAATAGAAACACAAATTGATCATGAGAGGAATTTCATCTTATCAATACCATTCATTCATTTTGGAAGATGAAATGTTCATTTCATCAATCCTCTAAATTCAATGGTATTGATCAAACAAAAGTCAAATCAATCATGACCAAGGCCCAAACAGAAAGTCAAACATCACAAGACCATAAAAATGGCTCCACATAGTTTTTAAATATTTAATCAATTAAAAATCAAATTAAAAGTGAATTAAAATACATTATTAAATGGACAAAAACCTAAAATCCCTTCAAAACACCAAATAAATGGCCAAGGGATTTATCCTATATCAAACAAGGTCAAAGGACCTTAGACAAAAAAATTCATGATTTTTGGAAAGTCATAAGTATTTTAAAACAATTAAAAATATGCACAAAAACATTTAATTCATGAAAAATATCAAAATTAATCCAAAAAATAATTTTAATTCAAAATATAAAAGATATAAATATTTAAATATTTTTTGTGAAAGTCCCATATTTTTTAGATTAAAAATGAAATTAATATGAATTAAACAAAATAAAGGAATTAAATGTAAAATCAGAAATTAAAATAAAATGAGAAAAAACAAGGGCCATCAGATCTCCCTCATTAATTGAGGTGGCATATCTAATGTCCACAACGCGCACTCCATCATGCACCACAGTCAACGCGTGCACACGCGTGGTAATTAGAAGCGAAGGTCAGGATTAAAACGTTTGAAAATGATCAAGTGGTTTGGAAGATGCCAACACACCACCAGAGCCCTAGCTCCGGTCTTCTTCTCCGGTGGACCTCACCGGACTGGTCCACCACCAATCACCATTAAAATAAAAAATGAGTACACTATTTTAAAGAAAAAAATGTTCAGGAGCTCGAATCTGGCCTCAATTTCACCCAATTCCAGGTATATTGAAAGATACGTGGACTTGAAGTTTGAGGTGCATGATTTGAGTTGCTTCGGTTTGACCTCAAAGCAACTCAATCTTGTTTCCTACATAGGTAGGACTTTAGCCAACCAAAAATTACTTGAAATAATGGAGAATTTAGAGAGAATTGAAGAGAGAAAGTTTCACAAAATTCACCTTCTGTTTGCAGTGATGAAGCTCAATTTGGATCTCAATTGGCTTGGGCTTGCTTCTACTTGCTTGTAGGAGATGAAAGGGATGATCAAAAGGCTTGGATCCTTGGAGTTTCAATCCTAAAACAAAAGTGGAATTGAAGCTCGATTTCAAGTGAAATCTTCAGGGTTATCCTATCGATGGAGGTTAGGGAAGATGCAGCTCAAAGCTTAGGCAAAGGGGTCCTCATTCTGATCACAAGGGCAATGTATTTATACCCATGTTCATTGCTTTCCACACACTTTCAAACTTTGGCCAAAAATAGTAATGTGATGTGCATGATTGCATGGGCGTGTGATAGGCCCATGAAATGATGTAAATAGGTCCAAATTCATTTTCAAATGATGCTGCAACTTTAACATGAAGCCATGCAATGTGTATTTGAAAAATGATCATGAACTTTCCAATTAGGGCCATGCATTACACCCATGTGCAAGTCCCTCAATTATTATCCAAAGGAAGTGACCTTGAACTTTTTGGAAAGGCGATATCAAGGGAAATAACTTTGATGTTGAAATTTTTTTCATTTGGAGCTTGGATCATGATGAACTTTGAGGTGGAAGTGGGATAAATCAAACATAGTTGAAAATTTTCTAAGTACAAAGTCAAATGACCACTTCTTCCACCTTGAATAACTTTTGCTATGAGCTTCAAATGGAGACGTCTTCTTCATCAAAGTTGTAGCTCTTTCATTCATATTAAATATGGTCATAAATCTGACATGATTTGGATTTGGCATGAGGGAGTTATGCATTTTAGAAGTTGAGGAAAATTGCTTGTTCAATGGTGATGGCCCAAAATGACCTATAATGTTTTCTCTTGGGACATGCCCTTTAAAGTTGAATTTGACATTTCCAAAAGAATAAAATTTGGATAATACATCTTGAAATTTATCATGAAACTTATATGTCCTTCATATCATAAAAATTGACCAAGTTATGGTCCTTGGAAGTTGACCTCCTAACTAGGGCACAAACAAAATGACCTATAATGTTTCACCATAAAAAATGACTTTCCAAGCAAAACTAGATCTTAATGCGAACATGAAAGTTGTTTGTAATGTCATAAAGAGTAAATTTTATCTTTGAATCATTTCATATGACAAAAATTGTAGGAGATAGGGTCTAGGGAACCCCAGTTCTGATCAGTTGACTTTCTCTGGTCAACCTCTTTGAACCAACTTGCAAACTTGAAGTTCTTTTGATCTTTAGAGCTCATAGAGGATCATATATGCATAAGATGATGTAAAATGAAGTATCCCTTGATATATTTGATTAATTGTTGAAGAAACTTACTGAGGAAGTCACACAAGATACCTAGATGAATTAGGGCTTCCAAGGCAAACAAACTTCAAACTCTTGATGAATTCTTGATCAAAATGATAAATGAGGAACATGGGGATCTATATATAATGTTTAGAACCAATGGTAAACCACTCCTTGATTGATCTCTTTCTGTGAAGGTCTCAAGCCCTAGTTGTGAGCTTGATAGGGCATAGGTGGATGCACACACTACCTACAAAAGAAACAAAGTTATACATAGACATATTTTTGGTGTTTTGGTTAGTAAACAAAATAAAAATAAATTATGATACAATGAAATGTGCTTGGTGATCTCTATCAATGCAAACCCAATGAATGATGGGTATGAAGGATGCCAAGGTGTGATCCCAAAGCCAATGCAAATCATGAGATTGCATGAGGGATCTTAGGGTCAAAATTGGGGTCTTACACAGTCATACAATTCAAGCAAGGTTTTGACTCAATGACAGGCCATCTGTTGCAAGTGCATCCTGCAAATTAAGTTATAACCATAACAATATGTAGCCTATAAGCATAAGTGCAAATGGTTCAGTTGCAACCTATAACTTCAAACCCTGCAGCAGGCCAAACAACGACATTAACCTGCAAAACATGTATGCAACAGACCCTCCAATACCTACGGCAGTGCAACAATAAATTCCTTCAATTTAAAACCAATTACAGATCCATATAACCTAAAACACCACATACATAACTAATAAACAAAGCATTCTTCCTGCGCCCTTGTCATCATCATATCAGCCTAAAACCATTCATTCAAACCAATCATACATTACAACATTATGCCTAACCTATCCCATATTTCATAAAAATTAGCAACTAGCATGAACACATACATAGCCATTATTCATGGTCTAAACATTGGGATTACATTCAAATAATCATGGCAAGGTATGCGATTCATTCAAATCATAGACCAAAGACCGACCTAAACATAACAAAACATTTCCACGCATCACAAGCCATACTATTAGATATTTCATAACAAAACACAACCATTTCAAATCCAACACCAAGTCCTAGCATCCACATGGGAGCAACAATCAGCACCAAATAATAATAGTTAAGCAACGAAACCTTGGCCATAGTCCTGTAGGAGGTCACTCGAGACATAACAGAGCGTCCAAAATTGACAACAATCATCATTTACATCAGCAAACCAACCTATTCATGAATGACTCTTAATAAATATAACAAATAGATCTAGCAATAACATTTCAAAATAATGTTGGCAGTATTACTGGACTAACATTCACAAACATGTAACCACATAAATGATAACATTTTTATAATTTCCACTTAACTGCGTCAAAGCCAAACGAAATTTAATTGCTAACAGTTAACAACCTATAACCAACTTAGCCTTACAAGTTTGATAACGGAAATAATCATGTCCTAACTAATAACAAACAGATCTAACAGAATTTGAACCTAACCTAATTTCCTAACCATAGCATACGAAATCATGTCCAACAATGTGCAATATCCTGCAGCCACAACCTGCAAGTCACAACCCAAAAGAGTTAACACATATGAATACGGCATTACGGCTTAATAAGCCAACCTCACTAATAATTGGAACCTACTAATAAACCTATTTCATAACTGACTAAAAGATTACATAATGGTTTTAATAGAGTTCAATTAAACAAAAAATAAAAATCCAGCATAATTTCAATTTCTAACAGAACACGCTAAACTAACTATAATTGATCCAAACAACTTAACTAACACTAACAAATTCAGTTTAAACCTAACAGAGTTGTACTCCTAACTATTTTACCCTTGGAAGAGTTAACATTGTGAACTGGCCTAACAGAGCTACCCGAGCTGCCCAATTCTATTGCAATCACCACTCTATATAAATTCCAATCATTCCCAATCATTGGGGGATCATCGCCACGATTCATCATCACTCTCTCGTTCTCCCTGTGATTCTTTCTCTCCATCTTTCATAGCCCTCACCACACACTCTGAACCATCATAATTGTTAGAGCTTCAGCATCAAAAGCTCTAATCAATTGAGCTTCAACCTCAATCCCTTCACTCTTTTCTCACATAATGAAACAACATCAACGCAACCTACAGACTGCAGAAGAAGGATAAGAGGAAGAATCATTTGCATTTATAAGAAATATAAGAGTCAGAGCAAGAACTCACCGGAATCCTCTTCATCTTCGTCGTCTCCGGAAGGTAGGTTGATTTCTTCATTGTTTCGCATCGAACTTGTTACCATAATGTAGTTGGAGATGAATGGAATCAAAACCCCCTAGGGATTCAATTCCAGGTAGGGAGAGTTTAACTTGAGTTTTACTGTCTAGGGTTCATAGAGAAATCACCTCGATTCGATTAATTTGTGATGAGTTTGGAGAATCTGATCAAGTATTTGAATTCAGGGTGTGTAAATGAGAAGTATGGTATATGAATTTAGTGGTTTAGGCTCCGCCGCCACCAGAAACGAATTTCGGCACGGCGGAGGAGGCTTGAATTTAGGAGAGGGTGATTTGAATTGACTTGAGTTGTTTAACTTGACAGTGGCATGCCAACGTGATTAGCGTGTTCTCCGTTTTTGTGCACGTGGCCTTGGCTGATGATTCACACTCCCATTTTCAGCTCGTTGATCTTTGGGCCCTTGGCCCAAGCTTCTTACTTCCTGCACCCTGCATAGAGTTCACGCCTTACTTTCTTCTTGACCTAGAACTGGTATGGGTTTCGTATGGGCCTGTACAAATTTTGTTGCTGGCCCTTGGATTTTCTGGAATGTACCTCCCTGCTTGAGGCATTTATTTTGAATTTATTCTTGTTATTTCCTTTTTCATTTTGTTACAATTTTAATCATTCGTTAAAGCATGTTAGTACAAAAATCATGAGAATAATTTGTTAGCTTTAATTAAGTTTTGGCATGATTAGTGATTGATTCGAATTTTATAAATCATGATTAATTCTTAGAAATAATAGATTTTAGGAATTAATTAGAAATAATAGATTTTAGATAATTAGACATTTTTAGAATTTCATTAGGTTTTTAATATTTGATTAGAGATTTTAGGAATTAGATTTAAATAATTTTTTTTAGAAATATTAAACCCTGATTAGTTAATTAGTTTGGATTTTTAGAAATATTAGAATTAATCTTTTAGAGTTTTAGAATAATTAGATTTGGTTAGAATTTAATTGATTTTTAACTAGAATTTCATGATTAGAAATTAAAATCAAATATCCATAATTTGTGAAATGTCTGTTTTGTCCCTAGGCTTGGAAATAGTTCAATCTTGCATACCCCCCTAATTTTAGGCATTGTAGAAATGTTCTAATTGATCAATTAACTCTTTAGGTTGTGGTATATTCACTTTTAGCTAACTTTTTCCCAATTGATTAAGTTGATCAAAGTACGCTTTGATAAACTAAATCCTTTGACTGTGCTTATTTCCCCAAGCTTAGTCAAGTGATCAAAAGACCCTTGATCACTTGATAAAGCAAGTCCTTGTGCTCAAGATGTGCTGGATACTGGATCTCCAACTTCAATCAAGATTCAAAGATCAATATCAAGACTTCATGCAATTCAAATCAGTATAAGACAGGACTACTGCTCAAGCACTACAAAGGTCAAATTCAATATTTGTCGATCATGAGCCAAGTTGTGTGCCATGAGTCTTAAGTAATAAATAAGGAATGGGACTGGAGAATTCTTACCCCCATTCTGAATATCTTTTGGTACGGAACAAATGACCCAGTTGCTCATCGTATTCACCTATATTCATAGGCTTTAGTACAATTTGATTCAAGTTAATTGTCAAGCCTCTTCATTTTTCAAGGACAAGCCTTCATCACAGGAAGATGCAAGGAAAATCAACTTCAACACCCGTGAATTATGATGCAAATTGCACATCACGAGCCTTAAGTAGTAGAGAGGGAGTGAGAGTGGAGAATTCATATCCTCATTCTGAATATCTTTGGGTGCGGGACGAATGACCCAGTTGCTCATTGTATTCATCTCTATTCATAGATTTTAGTGCAATTTAAATCGAATAATTGATAAATCTTTCTACACAGACATGATGATCAGATATGAAGATCAAACTGAAGATCAGACTTCTACGTTTCAGGGTTTCTTTTCTATCCTTTTGTTCCCCTAGTAAAACTAAAACCATTTTGTGAATAAATTCAAAAACAATTAACCATACGATTAGGATTGTACACTACGAGCCTTAAGCGATGGAGAAAGGATAAGAGTGGAGAACTCTTATCCTCATTCTGAATATCTTTGGGTGCGGGACGAGTGACCCAGTTGCTCATTGTATTCATCTTCATTCATAGACTTTAGTACAATTCAAAACATCACTTTCTTTTCAGAATAAAAGCAAACTCACCTCATCAAAATCAGTTTTGCCTTTGGGCTTCTTTTTCAGTTTAAAACTTTTTCAGAAAGGACGTGTTACTTCCGTTCTACCGTGAACGACGCTTAAGCCTCCATGTACGAGCAATTAATGTTTAATTGCTAAATTATGATATGAGTTCATCCATTCTATCATAAACACACAGACGCTTAAAGCTCTCATGCTCGAGCATACAAGCCAGTCGACAGTAGAACACAAATGTTAAGACTGTCCACTAAAAACAACTAACGCATCCGTCCTAGTTCCACGAACTATAGAGCTCTGATTTCTTCATTGCACGAATGAGGATATGTAGGCATGATGGCCTAAATCCTTGGTGAGTACACTTATCTATTAACCCCTTGTTTCCCCCCGCGAGTAATCTTTAGATGATAACACCTATTCTTGCAAAGAACATTCAAAATGGTTCCCATGGAGTACCATGGATATTATGGGTGCTAATACTTTTCCCCTTTCATAACCGACTTACTTACCCTTTTCACTTTCCCCTGGGTTTTATCGACGTTTTCCCTTTCCTTCGGAAATAAATAGAGTTCGATGGTGACTCTGTTGTATCTTTGAGCGTGCGATGCGCTCGGGTATAATTAGCGTAGCTTCAATACTGATAAAATAAAATATGAGTGAACATGAATGGATTTAAGTAAAACATGCACGTTTATTTCATTATTAATATCATCTAAAAACCATACAAGTTTTACAAATGAACAATAAATAACAAACAAGAAAAGATTACAAATGAGGCGTGATTGAACAACACGATATTGCTGACATGCCTAGCTTTGATACTCCTCTAAATCTGAACAAATTCCACCAACAATTGCATCCATTTTCTATAGATTATGATCTAGAAATAGGTTGGTTACGACATTAGGTCCTGTCTCAGGGAAGGACAAGACCTTCTGATCAATCAACTCTTGTATTCTGGCCTTGAGGACCAAAATAATCCTATGTAGAATGTTATATGTATCCGGCATGGAATGCACAAGACACATTAGGGTTATGCTTTTGTATGTAGGGAGGAGTTGCAGGCGGAATCTCCTTTGGCACAATTTCACCTTGCTGGACAAGATACGACAACAACTCAGTGTATGATACAGGGATCTGGTCATGCTAAGGACGCTTCTTATCATAACATCTACTCTGACCCTGACTTTGGTTTCTATTATTCTGCGGAGGTCATTGATCCTGTGAAACTGGAGCCTGTGGAGGTTGCTGATATTGAGGTTGGTATGCAGGTTGCTGATATTGAGCAGCGGAAATGCATGGATAATGGTAGTATGGCACATGAGCCATAGGTGCTTGAACTTGAGGGCATACATTTGCTATCACAACACTTGCCTTAGACTCTTTCTTCTTAGCAAAACCCTGAGGTTTCTTGACCATTGTATGGTTATCAACACTAGCAATCTTTCCAGTTTTCAGCCCATTCTCAATACGTTCTCTAATGGTTACTATGTCAGCAAAGTTGGATGATGAACTACCCACCATCTTCTCAAAGTACAAACCTTGGAGTGTGCTCATGAAGATATCAACTAATTCAGCATCTGTTAGCGTGGGTCTAACTCTAGAAGCTATCCCACGCCATATTTGAGCGTATTCTTTGAATGTTTTGCCGCGCTTGCAGGCTTGATTTTACAGTTATAACCTGGTGGGAGCCATGTTCAGGTTATACTTGTATTGCTTGAGAAAGGCTTCAAACATGTCATTTCAAGATCTGACTTTACTGCGTTCTAAGCTCATATACTAGTCTAAGGATGCCCAAGATAAGTTGTCTTGGAAGCAATGGATAATAAGCTCATCATTATCAATGTAGGACGCCATTTTCCTACAATACATGATGACATGACTTCTTGGATAACTTAAACCCTTGTATTTTGGTAGGTCTGGCACTTTAAACTTAGGTGGAAGCACCACATTAGGAACTAGGCACAAGTCCTTAGCATCCATACCGTAAGCAGAGAAACCTTCAATGACTCTGATCCTTTCATTTAGTAACTGATAGTTTGCTTGTCTGTTCTGTTCTGAACCAAAAGCAATATGATTAGCAGTATGAAGATTGACTTGATGATTAGGAAGTTGAACCCCTGAGGAGCTGCCTGAGAAATAACTGAAGGAGAAGAAAACTGGGGATACCCTTAAGGATACAAAAATCCTGAATTCACCATTTGCCTAACATTCTGACCATAATGACCCTGATATGGAGCATAGGGTGCCCCTGGATACACAAATGGAGGTGGAACAGTAGAAGATACCATAGGATAAGGAGGAGGTATCTGAACACCTTGATTCAAATTCTGAATAGTAGGTTGAGTGGCTCGAGGAGTAAGACGGAAGTGAAGGCTGGGACCTCTATACTCATCTTCATTATCATCGAGAGTTTCAATAACAACTAGTGCAGAAATCTGAAGGTCTTGTTCTGGGTTGATCTCACGGTTGTCAGCACTAACCATCTGAGGAGAGTGAGTGGTCATACCCCAAGGATGGGCAACAGAATTCCCATTGGTGGGATGTACAACAAATGGTTGATATGGCACAAAATAATTCCCATTAGCAACTTGAGGAGTAAAGTTCGGAGGAAAACCCCAGGGACAGGCAGCAACATGCCTACTAGGACTTGGCTGACAGATCAGCTGGCTCACCACAAGTTGAATCACAGTGTTAACAATAACATCAACAAAAGTGGTGACAACAACAACATCAATAACTATAGCAGTAATAGGATTGGCAGGAGAGGTAGAGGTAGTAGCCTTCTGAGCTTGAATGTACTTCATTATGGTGTTCATGTTACCTTGGAAGGTGTTCATCTTGCCTTGGAACCGAGCCTATTTGTACATAGTGTTCTCTTGTTCCAAATCTGCCATGATTCTCGATTTGTTAGCTCTTGTGAAGTACTGGTGTCTAAGAGTCGTCGTCTTTCTGTCTGAGGAAAGGACAAGGTGAGCTTTTTCTGGTTGATTGGCATGAGATGAAAATGCATGAATGCACATATTAGGGATGGAATGCAAATAATTATGCAACATCCATAAATCCAAAGCATTGATGGCATAATAATTCAGGGTCAAAACTCTGGCATATGTACAACAATGCAATAATGATATGCAATAATGTACGTCAACAACATAAAATAATCCAGATAATCTGCATATACTGCCCGATGCATGATCAAAAGTTCTGACGTCCATGAGAATGAAGGTATGTATAGTCTATGGTTTCCTGCAGAAAAAACCCATATCCCCATCACAGGTAGGTTCTAGTCTTCAAAAGGTAGTCCCTATAAGGTCTCCCAGAGTCATCGGCTCGAAATGAAAATACCCTGTCGTAGTGAATTCTCACAGGACAAAAGTACTTCCAAGTGAATCTAGTTTGGGTGTGGTTCTCGTGACAACGCAACACGCGAAACGCATGTGTACACGACTATCCACGAGTTTATCCTATGTATGTACTCAGCTCGGGTATAGAGCTTCACTCATGTAGCATAACCCCAACCCAATAGAAAGTATAAAAAATCATATCCAGTATAAACAATATTTAAAGCAATAAAGAATGCGACAAATAAAGCGAGTAAATCAATAAAGGTAAACACCCAAGCAAACATAGAAGAAATCAAAACTAGGCTTAACTTCTTTTAACGACTAGGAAATGCTCCAAGAAGCACATTCCCTAGCAAAGTCGCCAGCTGAAGATGGGGATGCTCAAGAAGAGACCCCTAACTACAAGCAAACTCCCCAACAGAGTCGCCAACTAAAGCTAGCGGAAATATACCCGAACGCATCGTACGTTCAAACAAACAACAGAGTCGCCATTGAACTTTATTTATTCCCGAAGGAAAGGGAAAACATCGATAAAACCCGGGGGAAAGAGATATGTTGGGTAAGGAAGTCGTTTATGAAATTCTAGTTAACAGACTTTCGATGTCACACGGGATGTTATGACATCCAATTCTGCGCAGACAAGAATTATGCAGAACTTAAAAAGTAAGTGCAGTAAATAACACAAGGAATTGTTTACCCAGTTCGGTGTCACACACATCTACGTCTGGGGGCTACCAAGCCAGGGAGGAAATCCACTATTAGTAGTATTAATTCAGACCTTAAACCAATTGTTTAACCCTATCACTTAATACCTACCCAATGCAATTTCAATCTTACTCTAAGATCATAGTTCCTACTCACTCCCCCTCAATCACCTCAGTGATTACAACCTTTAATTATATTAAAGTTTATAGTGAAGTCACACTTCAAACAACTCTTGATTGTGCTTAACAGCTTTAATCAAGATACACAACACTCACGCTTAAAAGCTTAGAGTGACACAACACTTACAACTCAATGAACACCCTAGTCCAATGCAATCATCTAGGTGATAATTGCTTGGCTCACAAGATACACCTAATATAAGACACACACAAAAATACAACAGTGAAGTATATGGAACAATAAAAACTTCACGCCTAAAATCCCCGAGTTCTGAATGAAGGATTGCCATCCTTTTATATTGCAACACTTGGGCCTTGTACTTGTATTTCCTGAAATTAAGGTCAAGCAAGTTAACCTAATTTCCACATATTAGGGTACTAACAAATAGGCTATTTGTTAGGTTCATTAATTGTAGCTTAGTTGTTAGTTTCCTGGATTTTAGTTCAGCTGTTGGATTCCTGAAGAATAGCCTGAGAAAACTGCTGAAACAGAAAAACTAACCAACCTACAATATAGCATATGCTGTCAGGAATGAATGTCACAACATTCAGTTTGACGTCCATATCATATGCCATATGCTAAGTCTGTTATTCTCCTAAAAACATACTGTACAAAATGTTGTAGTGTAAAGGACCAACCAGTCCATACTTCAGTATCAGCTTACATTAATAAATGTCAAAATATCCAATTTGACATTTACACATAGAGCCTTATGCCATGGTCTGTTTTCCTCCTGAAGAACAGACTGAGATACATACTGAACTGTAGCAGAAAACCAACCTGCCTATTATTCAGCATATGCTGTCAATGATGAATGTCATAACATCCAGTTTGACATTCAGACAGTAGGCCTTATGCCAGGTCTGTTATTCCCTTGATAAACAGACTGAAATTAAATACTGAGTTATAACAGACAACCACATGTGCTACACCTCAGTATCTGTTGTTAAGAATGAATGTCATAACATCTAGTTTGACATTCAGTAAATCCTATATTAGCTAAACCTGCAGCATACTACTCAAGTATGTCATGACATTAGTCAAGACATCAGAGTATAGTTAGATGTTCTAACACACAATGCAGCCAATCAAACATCTCCAAAGCATGTCATGACATCAGTCAAGACATTAGAGTCCAATTAGTGTTTTAACATAAAATGCAGCCAATCAAACATCTACAAACTCCCCCTTTGGCAAATTTTTGGCTAAAACAACTTGGCATCACAACAGAGTTCACAGCAGCGGAAAACACACATCTAGCAGGGAAATTAACCTAGCTAATATACTCAGAGCAGCAACACACTCACCACAGATAGAAGTTAAATAAAAACTTCACATATCATCACACATATAGAAGTTAAATAAAAACTTCTAACAGCAGCACACATACACTCATCACACATAGAAGCTAAATAAAAACTTCTAATAGCAGCACACATAAACACACTCACACTCATAGAAGTGGAACATCAGCTGCAGCACAACCTCTGGATTAGAGGATCTTCAATATCTGTTTAATCACATATAGTATTCTCATAGCGGGTCAATCAAGTATAAATATTACTCTTAATATTCATACCTATGTTTAAGACTTGATAACTCCTTATCCATGATCCATGAGATGTGATCATCAGTCTATATACATAATAGTCTTAATGCTTTAATGTTATCCGACTTCACAATAAAGCTCGACTACGGATACTTTAAGAATAGTGTCCTTATGTTTAATGTGATCTCATGATCAAGTCACACTTGATACATTAAACAGACTAGCTATTCTAGGGACTTTATTAAACAAACGTAATAAAGAAAACGCCTTATATTATTAATAAATAATTCGATACAAGTACCAAAAGTATTGGCCTCTAGGACTTACACCAATAGATGAATCTCCAGTCATGGGTCAGATGAAAAGTAAAAAGGGGAGGGCAAATTTTGGGGTACGACAGCTTGGACGAACATAATCCGTATTGACCAAGAATGGGGTAAGAAAAACATCCTAGCCAAGGAACCTTACTTTGTATGGGTAAAGTAGAAGGCTAGGGTTGTTAAGATATCGTTGATGTTTGACCCTTCTTCATTCCCGTTAATGCCCGAGCCCGAGCCTATCCTACAAGAGGATATGGACAAGTTTACCAACTAAATCAATGAGCTTGAGTTGGAGAACACTCAATTACGAGTCCAACCCAATCGTTCCAAGGAACGTAACAACGTCTTGGGAGATAAGGCTAAGCAAGTTTGTGAGAAAATTGAGGATAGCAAAAAGAGGCTCAGAATAGTCGAAGGACAAAGAGTTTGGGTTGATGGAGCTCTACAAGGAGCTAATTATGAGCTAGACTTCCACAATGACAAATTGGATCAAGCGTTTTGAGTCATCAAGGACCTTGAGAAAACTGTCGAGAGGTCAAATGAAATGAAAAAAGAAGCGAGAGAACACTACAAAGCCCATATCCTCGAGCTAAGGACCACTCTCAAGGAGTGTAAGGACCTCTTAGATAAGGAACAACTAGAGAGAGAAAAGATTAACCGAAGCTTCTTGCGCGAGTAGTTTAACCTTGGTTGAGCTTGTGAGCAAATCAAGAACTCGAAGAGGGGGATCTATGACTAAGCCTATATGGAGTTGCAAAACAACTGTAGACATTAGGAGGAGCGTTTCCATGGAGCCGGAGCTTCCGTTTCTCAATGGGATGGAATCATCCACAAGCTCCAAACCCTTTACAGCAAGTGGAGGGACAAATACGCCAACATGGCGGTATTGACTAACTATGCCCTTCAAGACTTTCCTGAAAAGTTGAAGGAGGAGGATTTGATCATGTGCCCAGATAATACCCCTGAGGAGGTCTATCACTTTGTTAAATTCTGCAAGAAGACGATGACCGAACTTATTATCGACATTAAGGCTCTCCGCAAGTCTCAAGGGGTCACTTTAAGGGTTAACATCTAGTTGGTTTATTTGTTTCCACTAATTGTACTTTGCAACTTCCATGTATCGCAACTTGTTTTCCCTTCAAATGATGAATAAAAACTTTATGATTCTCTCTATTGTGTTTTCCTTTATCTTTGATTGTGAACATAAATTGTTAAGTAGTTCTTGTAATGAATAAAACGCGAATAACTAAAAAAAGCTTTGCTTTAACATAAATAAAATAAAATGGAACAACATAAAAACTCATCCATTTTCATATTTCAAAACATAAAAATAGAACCAAGTTGACTTTAGGAAGAGGTATCCCAGAAACCTACTCTAAAGCTGACTTTCCGGTACAATACTCTAAGACACCAACAAGCGGCCATGGAACAACCTCAATAGAACCAAGTTGCACTTCAGGAAGAGGTATCCCAGGTACGGTTCCAGATGGGGAAACTGATGGAGACTATCCATGTGGTTGCAAGGGGCCAAGAGATTATGGCAAAGATGCAAGAGAACATGAACAAACGTGCTAATGTTGCCAATCCTCCCATTCCTCCAGTGGTTGAGACTCTGATTCCTCCTCCTTCTTAAGTTGACCCTCCCATCCACATAGGCGCATCTGGAGGTGTTCCACATGTCAATATTCATCCCCCTGTTGTTGAGATAGATGATCAACATAGTGCTTTCTTCAGCCCGAGGGCTGCCTCTCAATATGATGCTTTTGGTTTGCCGACCAATAAAGTAGAGAAGAAGGTAAAGACTATCGATGAGAACTCAAAGTAATGGAAAGTATGGACGCGTTGGGTCTTGACGCAATGAAAATGTGCCTAGTTCCCGCTGTCGTTATTCCAGCCAAGTTCAAAGTCCCGGACTTTAAAAAGTATAAGGGAAACAGTGACCCTAGGACCCACATCTACCGGAAAATGCCTGCCTATTCCAGTGACGACCGACTCTTAATGCATTTTTTCCAAGGTTCCCTGAGTGGAGCGTCCTTGGATTGGTATATGCAACTTGAGGGCACTAATATTTGCACTTGGAGGGAGATGGTCGAGGCATTCCTCAAGCACTATCAATACAATACTGATATAGAACCTAACTGCACGCAGTTACAAAATCTGACTTAAAAGTCTGAGGAATCCTTTAAAGAGTACGCTCAGAGGTTGAGAGAATTAGCGCCAGGGTACAACCCCCTTACTAGAAAAAGAGCTAATATACATGTTTATGGGTAACCTACAAGCCCCATACCTTGACAGAATGGTATGAAGCACTTCCTCGTGTATTTCTAACCTAGTCTTAGCCGACGAAAGGATCGAAAATATGATCAAGATAGGAAAGATCCAAAACTCTGCAAGTTCATATAGTGCTGCAAAGAAGCCCTTTGTTCCTTATGTTAAAAAGAGAGAAGGAGAGACTAGTGCCACAACCATCATCTGAATTAAAAATCCCACATTCCAACAAGTAGTCATTGTGGCCCCCATTCAACAACAACAACAAACTCTTGTTATTCCCATTCAACAACCCAACAACAACAACAACAATATCAACCATGTCAACAACCACAACAAAATCAACAACGCTATCAGCCGCAACAGCAACGTCAACAACAACAATATCAACCATAACAACAAAGATTAAGAAGACCTGAGAGGAGGTTTGACCCAGTCCCAATGCCATATAGCCATATTTTGCCATACCTTCTAAGAGGATCACTTGTACAATTGAGAGAGTTAAGACCCCCACCAGCGGTTCTTCCTCCCGGTTATGATGTAAATGCCCGTTGTGAGTTCCATTCCGGCGCTCTCGGGCACTCTATTGAAAATTGTAAAGCGTTGAAATACAAAGTCCAGGATTTGATTGACTCCAAGGCGGTTACGTTCGCGCCCAATGGCCCGAACATAAACAACAACCATATGCCTCCCCATGACAAGACAAATGTAAACATGGTGGTATTGGACAGTGGAGGGAAGGTGATAACATTTATCAATGATTTGAAGAACCCACTTGTAGAAATCAAGAATGCTCTATTGAGAAGTGGGACGTTTTTCGTTTGTGCTCATACTTGTGAATAGTATTCAAAGGTCCCACAACAATGTGAAGTTTTGAAGGCTTTTATTCAAACTCTAATGGACCAAGGAATATTAATAATTGATCGACCCTCCACTATCAAAGATATCTCAACCCTCAAAATTTCATACGACGAAGTACCTCCTCTGCAAATTCCATATAATCTTTCTTAATTAACTCTTTCAGCGAACCCTGTCACTCCAATGATCATAACAGTTCCAACACCATTCCTATACAATGACACCATAGTAGTCCCCTGGATGTATGACACACCAGTCTACATCCACAGCCAAAGATTACAAGCAGAACCAATCAAGATCGATGACCCGTTAATAAGCATCGCCAGAATTGAAGCATAACTAGAAGCGAAGGATCTTTCCACCAGCACCACCTTCGATCGAGAATGGGGGCCCATCAGCCCATGATAGGGGTAGGCAAGTTGATAATACCCCGACAAGGCAAGACCCTTTGATGACCAGTGAAGTAGATGAGTTTTAGCGTATCATCAAAAGGAGTGACTACTGAGTGGTTGAGCAACTCAACCAGACACCCTCAAAAATTTCAATGTTGTCTCTACTAATGTGCTCAGAAGCATATAGAGATGCTTTGGTAAAGTTTCTAAAGGTTGCCCATGTGCCCCAAGAAATCTCGGTCTGCCGGTTTGAAGGCATAGTCAACAATATAGCCACTAGCTTGAGTTCGGGATTTAATGACATGAAACTCCCCGCTGAGGGAAGAAATCACAAAAAGGCTCTCCACATCTCCATTGAATGTATGGACACAGTTCTATCCAGAGGTTTCGTGGAAATCGGTTTCTCCCTTGATGTGATGCCCAAAGGCTCCCTGGCTAGACTGACTATCGAAGGACTTGTCATGAAACCAAGTGAGCTTGTGGTGAGAGAATTTGATGGGTCAAGGAGGACCGTAATTAGCAAAGTGGACTTGCCTATGAAGATTGGTCCCCACATTTTCTTCATCACCTTTTTTTTCATGGATATTCTTCCAGCCTACAATTGTCTACTTGGGAGGCCGTTGATTCATTCAGTCGGTGTTGTTACTTCAACACTCCACCAAAGGTTAAAATTCTTGATTAATGACAAACTGGTAGTTGTAGAAGGTGAATAAGATTTTCTGGTAAGTCATTTGGAGTCGTTCCTCTATATTGAAGGAGAGGGAGAGATAAAGGAAATCCCATTTCAGTCGTTCGAGGTAGTCAACGTTGAAATGGTTTGCCCAATTAGGGATGAACCCAAGAATGCCGAATTTCCGATGGCCTCTCTCAAAGACGCCGTGACAATCATAAAGGATGGACACCCATAGGATGGGTAAGAGTGCTTAAGCTTCCTACCAACAAGGACCATACCATTTTGGGATACAACTCCCAGAATTTTAAGAAGCCTGCGCCGATAGCTACAAAAGGATCAGTGCTCCCGCTATCTGAATATTTCTCAAGTGCTGACTACCTTGATGACGACCATGTCTATACCGTGGACGAAGATGTTGAAGATGCAGGACTGATCTTCACAAAGACTAATGGAAGGGGTGCCACCAAGTGGACCGAGATTGAGATACCAGAAGTAACCCTGATTAAAATGTAATTTCCCATGTTTGTTTTCCTATTTTTACCAAAAAAAACCTATGCCAAGCCCAAGGCATGGGGGGACCATTTGTAGGGTCTCGTTGAATTTCCTTGTTAAATCATTAATGAAAAAGATCCATGTTTTGCAGTCAATTTTGTGATCCTTGTCTTTCATTTATTATTTCACCTTTTCAAAATGGCAAATTTCTTTTTGTTTTAAAAATTCTTTTCAAATCATTTTTTTCTTTCATATCAATAAAAGCATAAACCCTGAATCGTGCATATCACCCTCGACAAACACCAATGACAATTCTGCTACAATCTCGTATGACTTTAATAACCCGATTAATCAAGCCAATGAAGATTGTGAGTAAGATGTCGAGCTTCCCGAAGAACTGGCAAGATTGCTCAAGCAAGAGGAAAATGTCATCCAGCCGCATGAAGAATTAGTGGAAATGGTTAACCTTGGAACAAACGAGGAAGCAAAAGAAGTCTGAGTCGAATCATCTCTGCAAGACGAGGTGAAGACACAATTGATCAAGGTCTTGAGAGAGTACATGGATGTATTTGCATGGTCATACCAAGACATGCCCGACCTCAATACTGACATTGTGGTCCACCATCTGCCTCTTAAAGAAGAATGCACTCTTGTAAAGCAAAAGCCACGAAGTACCCGTCCTGATATGGCTATGAAAATCAAGGAGGAGGTACAAAAGCAGCTCAACACCGGTTTCTTAGTGGTCTCCAATTATCCCCAATGGATCGCCAACATTGTGCTCGTGCCTAAGAAGGACAACAAAGTAAGAATGTGCATAGATTATAGAGATCTGAATAGAGCGAGTCCCAAAGATGACTTTCCACTACCTCACATTGAGGTGTTAGTGGACAACATTGTTCAGTTCTCTATCTTCTCCTTTATAGATGGTTTATCCGGTTACAGCCAGATCTAAATGGCTCAAGAAGACATGGAGAAAACCACTTTCATAACCCCATCGAGCATTTTTTACTATAAGGTCATGCCTTTTGGATTAAAGAACGCTGGTGCTACATACCAACGAGCCATGGTCACTCTCTTTCACGACATGATCCAT
The DNA here is from genome assembly GCF_024323335.1 of Lathyrus oleraceus. NCBI lineage: Eukaryota > Viridiplantae > Streptophyta > Magnoliopsida > Fabales > Fabaceae > Lathyrus > Lathyrus oleraceus. The sequence continues at coordinate 185,480,349 of NC_066584.1, read as the reverse complement.
AGATAGATCGAGGTCTACGTTGACGATATGATAGCCAAATCTCAAACTGAGGAGGAACATCTTATCAATCTAGAAAAGCTGTTTAAGAGGCTAAGGAAGTTCAAATTGAGGCTTAATCCCAACAAATGCACATTTGGGGTAAGATCCGGTAAATTACTAGGTTTTGTCGTCGGCCAATGTGGCATTGAGGTAGATCCCAAAAAAGTGAAGGCCATACAAGATATGCCTCCACCCAAAATTGAAAAGAAAGTCTGAGGATTCCTAGGTAGATTGAACTATATTTCAAGGTTCATATCTCACGTTACGACTACTTGTGAGCCGATCTTCAAACTTCTCAGAAAGGATCAAGCCGTCATTTGGAATAACGATTTCCAAAGAGCTTTTGAGAAGATAAAGGAGTACTTGTAAGAACCTCCTGTTTTAATGCCTCATGTACCTGACAAGCCATTGATCATGTACATAATTGTCCTAGAAGGATCCATGAGATGCGTCCTTGGCCAACATGACGAAACTGGTAGAAAAGAGCATGTTATATACTACTTAAGCAAGAAGTTCACCGATTACGAAAGTAGGTATTTAATGCTTGAAAAGACTTGTTGTGCACTAGCTTGGGCTGCCAAACGCTTAAGGAAGTAGATGCTCACTTATACAACACTGTTGATCTCTAAGATGGACCCTGTCAAATACATCTTTGAGAAGCCTGCTCTAACCGGTAGAGTAGCCTGATGGCAAATGGCGTTAATCGAGTACGACATCCAACATGTCACTCAAAAGGCCATCAAAGGGAGTGTACTATCCGACTATCTCGCACATCAACCATTGGAAGGCTACTAGTCTATACGTTTTAAATTTCCCGATGAAGATATCATATTGATTAGGGATTGCAACATCCCCGACCCTGAAGAAGGATATGAGCTTGGGTCCCAATGGACCTTGGTTTTTGATGGAGCTTCTAACGCTCACGACAATGGTATTGGGGCAGTTATCACCTCCCCAACTAATTTCCACCTCCGCTTCACCATAAGGTTGTGTTTTAAATGTACAAACAATATGGCGGAGTACGAGGCTTGTATCTTCAGTATCGAAGCTTCTATTGATCTCAGGATCAAAATCCTTGAAGTCTACGGAGATTTAGCCTTGGTAATCAGCCAAGTCAAGGGATATTGGGATTCTATAGATCATAAGATCACCCCTTACAAGGAGCATATCTTAAAACTAGTCCCCTACTTTGATGAGATCACATTCCATCACATCCCTCGAGAGGAGAATCAGCCAGCTGACGTATTGGCAACTTCAATGTCCATGTTTAAGGTCAAGTGAAAGAATGAAGCACCATACTTTCATCTAAACTACTTGGACGAACCTGCTTATTGTTTGGCGGCCGAAGACGAAGCTGACGGTTATCCTTGGTTCTATGATATCATGAGATTCCTAGAGTGCCAAAAATATCCAAAGGACGCATCCATTACCGACAAGAAGTACATTCGGGAACTATCCTTCAAGTCCTTCTTAAGTGGATGGGTACTATACAAGAGAAATTATGATTAGGTTTTGCTAAGATGTGTGTAGAATCAAGAAGAAAACCAAATCATAATGGAAATCCATGAAGACTCCTTCGGGACGCATGCCAACAGACACACTATGGTGAAGAAAATCTTGAGGGTCGACTATAATTGGATGACTATGAAGGTTGATTGTCACTTCCACGTCCAAACATGCCACAAGTGCCAGATATATGCTAACAAGATCCATGTGTCGCCAATGCCTCTCAATGTCTTGACATCACCTTGGCCTTTTGCCATGTGAGGCATTGATATAATCAGACGCATAGAGCCAACTACCTCGAACGGACACCGTTTCATCCTCGTTGCCATTGACTATTTCACAAAATGGGTAGAAACAGTCTCGTACGGTAACGTTACCAAACAAGTGGTGGTTCGGTTCATAAGAAAAGAAATCATTTACTGTTATAGGGTCCCTAATAAGATCATTACCGACAATGGATCTAACATCAATAACAAGATGATGAAAGAGCTATGTCGAAGCTTCAAAGTCGACCACCATAACTCATCGCCTTATAGGCCCAAGATGAATGGCGTTGTTGAGGAAGCTAACAAAAATATTAAGAAGATCGTGCAAAAGATGGTGGAAACCTACAAAGATTGGCATGAAATGCTCCCGTTCGCATTACATGTCTATCGTACCTCAATATGTACTTCCATTGGTGGCAACTCCCTTCTCTCTCGTGTATGGCATGGATGCAGTCTTGCCTGTTGAAGTAGAGATTCCTTCCTTAAGGATTTTGACTGATGTCAAGCTTGATGAAGTCGAATGGGTCCAAGCCCGATTTGACCAGCTGGACCTCATTGATGGGAAATATTTGGCGACCATCTGCCACAGCCAGCTTTATCAAAAGTGCATTAAGAAGTCACACGACAAGAAGGTCTTCCCCGCAACCTCGAAATTAGAGACCTTGTATTAAAGAAGATTATGCCCGCACACACCGATCTGAGGGGCAAGTGGACGTCGAACTACAAAGGGTCATATGTTATGAGAAAGGTCTTCTCTGGAGGAGCCTTAATCCTTGCAACTATGGATGGTGAAGATCTTTCATCCCCTATGAATGCGGATGCAATCAAAAAATACTACCCTTGGAAAAAAATGGAAAAAGCCCGATAAGTTGAAAACCCGAAAGGGAGACTTATGCAAAAATGGGTATCCCGGTAGACTGAAAACTCAAAAGGGCGATCTAGGAAAAAAATTAGGGATTTAATAAAAGCGAGAGGCTGCATCCCACAAAGAATCTTTTTTCACTCCCCATCAAGTCAATCTAGTGGCTTCCCCAGCAAGTCAATCTAGTCTCTCTCCTTCTAAAAGCGAGATCAAAGGACGACCAAAGACATAAAGACTATAGCAGAGTTGGAATTTGGTGGAAACCCGAGATGTTTCATTGCCATTACATTTTTCAATTTCTTTTCGCAATCACCTCTTTTAGGAATTGCTTCCTTGAACAAAATCACCCATTTTATGACCATTTATCAATAAAATCAGTTGCCTCATACGTGCTCAATATTTTTACTTTTCCTGCTTTGTCTGTGAAATATGACTTTTTCTAAATGATAGTGCAATGGAAGTTACTTGTTGAAAACACCCTTTTTCAAATAAAAACCTTAAAGGAAACAACATTGAATTACATTTTTTTCAAAAAAATTACTAAAGGTAACCGAAAACACACTTGGTATCCCCAACCTAAAAGCGCCATGCAGTCCCGTGGACTTGGCCAATCATTTCTTCTCCAACTGAAATCCCCAACCATTACACTCAATGCTTGCTTGGACATCAAGTTCCAATTTCCCAAGTACTGGAAAGTTAATACACTTTCCCCAATCACCATTTTTAGCCCAATCACCATTGGTACCCCTCAAATATATGCCCCCGCAAAGTCCAATCATACTTGGTATAACTTACAAACCTAGCATCTAGCTAATTCTCCTACAACAATTCAAACATGTATTAACATTTTGCATACATAACATTGTATCATAAGTATCTTCGAAAAATTTATACTCAATTGATTCATCGAAATTCGGAATTTCCCAACCGTTGTTAGGAATTTTCCCCAATATAGTCAATTTCCAATGTCTACCCAAGCAGAGTCAGGTATTTCTCGCTGTTGCTAGGAATCGTTACTGAACTGTCATTTTATCTCTCAGTTGGTTTCCCAGAAGAGTCAGGTATTATAACCGTTGCTAAAGAATCGTCATTATACTCCTTCTATTCCCAGAGAGTCGTCACAACATTATCATCTCCTCAGAATCATATTTTCTTAATCGTTGTTAGGATTCGCCATTGAACTCTCCCTTTTTTAATAAATACGAGGTATTTTGGGCTCATTCCCCAATTCGAGTCAATTATTTATAGCGTGGCTAGAAATCACTTTTGAAATTCCTTCCCTAGCATGAGTCAGGTATTCCGATCTTCATAAGGAATCGTCACTGACATGCTCCTTCTCCCCAACAGATGTCAGGTATTCCAGTCGTTGCTAGGAATCATCACTGAGTTTCTGTACTTTCCTCATCAGAGTCGGGTATTCTAGCCATCGCTAAGAATCATTATTGTACATTTTTTTAAGAAAGTTTATCCCCCAGTCAAGTCAGGTATTCAAGTCGTGACTAGGAATCATCACTGAACGACTTATATCCCCATAAAGTCGGGTATTCTAGTCATCTCTAAGACTTATCACCGTACTTTGTTTATCTCCAGCTAAGTCAGGTATTCCAACTGTTGCTAGGAATCATCGCTGAACCTAGTTCTTTATTCCCCTCTGAGTCATGTATTCTAGTTTGTCGCATCTCGAAAAATACGATTCCTCGCGATGGTCGTGGAAAAAATTAATGTTCGAACAGAGTCTCCGCCGAACTTTATTTATCCCAATGAAAGGATAGGAAAATATCGATAAAACCTTTAGGAAATGGAATAATGGTCGTCGCAACCACATTCGAGTTTGGGAGTGGATTACGCAAGAGGAAGGTATTAGCACCCCTCACGTCCGTTGTACTCAACGGGAACCTTTTAGTTCAATTTTGCGATTTGAGTGTTAATTTATGTTTGTTTGTTATCTTTGGGTTATAAAATATCGAAAATAGAAATGGATGATAACCTTAGAAAGGGAAAGGGGAGGTTTTTTTTATTAGTGTGCTCGCGAAGATACAACAATCTCCCGCCTACGTATCCTTATGGTGTAATAAGGAAGTCAGAGCATTCGTAGTTTGGGAAACTACGGTGGGTTGGTGTCTTTTTTAATGAACAACTGTTTAGATCATACCCTAAAGGCTAAACGTTGGCTTGTCTACTCTTGGCGGAGGCTTAAGCGTTGGTTTGTTATGCGCATTAGAAAGGGTTAAATGGTGTTCTTTTTGAAAAGAGTTTTGGTCACACGGAGGTGACAAGTTGGGTTAATATGTTGGATGTTTTGATTGGTTGAGACGTTTTTTGGTCGGATGACAGTTACTCGGATAGTCGAGTAAGACAACTCGTATCTAAATAGTCGGGAAAGGAAACAGAAGACTCTAGTCCACTTTCTTTTTCATCCTTAACTATAAAAAGGATTTGATAGTAATTAAGGTGTTTTGAAAGGATGACGAATACTCGAATAATCGAGTAAGACAACTCGTATCCTAATAATCGAGAAAGGGAATAGAAGACTCTAGACCGCTTTTTGTTTCATCTGAATATTTGTGAAGATGAGGTTGTATATAGTTGACGTATTTTATAATAAACGACAAGTACTTGAACTACTAAGTAAAACAACTCGTATCCAAGCATTTGAGAAGAGGAGTTGAAGGCTCAAAACCATCTTCTTTTCATATAGTTTGTTAAGAAAATGATTTGATTAAGTTGTATGTTTGCGGAAAAATGACAATTGTTCGACTGACCGAGTAAGAGAACTCGTATTCGACCAATTGGGGAGTGAAGTTGAAAACTCAAAGTCAACTCCTTTTTCATTTAGCTTATTATGAAAGTGTTTTGATTTAATCGGGGTTTGGAAACTTGTAGAGGAACGACATTTGACTAACCAAGTAAGAGAACTTGTATTCAAATAATCGAGGAGAAACATTGAGGACTCAAAGTCATCTCCTTTTTCGTTTCTTAAAAGAATTCGATTTATTGGTTCTTAAGGATTAGAAATGATGATTATTCGATTAATCGAGTAAAAGAGTTCGTGTTTAAATAATCGAGGAGAGGAGTTGAAACTCAAAACCATTTTCTCTTTTATTCCTAAGTGAAATAACGTTTAACTGTGACCGGGTATTTTAATTCTTAATAAAGAATACTCGATGTTGGATCGAGGTTTTAAATTTGTATTTTGTGAATGAATTGAATTTATTTAGTGAATAGTTCAACTAATCGATTAAAATCGAATAGGTCTCATTGTAAGAAAGCCAAAGAGTAAGCCATGTGAGGTAGATGGCGATGCTTTTACAAGCGGTCGACTTACAAAGGTGTTTTGAAAATGGGCTTGACTTTGAATCGAGAAGTATGTGATTTTCTTTTGAAATTGGTTTGAATGATTTTAAATCGGTGAAAACGGCATAATCATGTCACAATTGTAACACACCACACATATGCATTCAAGACTTGGTATAAATAAATAAATACAAAATAATCATGCACATACACTCCACAAAAATAAGTAATTACCTAAATTATAAGTGATAGTAATAATAATATAATTAATTAATTAAATAATTAATAGATTATTTGATTAAATAATAAGTAATTAAAAAAGTAATGATATAACCAAACAATTGAATATTTACCATCAAGTATTAATAATAATAATAACAATGTATAATTATATAATTTTGAAAGAAAATAAAAACATTGTTTTTTTTATAACCATAATATTCTAATGTATATATTTTATATGTCTATATATAAAATAAAATAAAAAAAGAAGAGTGAACAAATTAAAAAATAAAAGAAAATGGGCTAATGGTGGTGGGAGTCCAAATCTGGGCGTTTTGCCTGAAACAGAGGGGGTGTGAAGAGCCAAAAATGGTCTTTAGGCCCAAAAGGAAATCAGTAAGGCCTGGTCAACTGTTGACCTCTATGGAGGCTCTTGACCACTGGATCAGGGGACTTTGACCCAGTTAATAAAACAAACGGATGGGCTGTGAGGGCGCACCACCATACGATGGGGGGATCCACACAGGATCCCCTGGTTGACTCAGTGGTCAACCCTGCGTGGCGCCTCCTGGAGAGGCCACTTGGCGCCCATGCAGTAGCCTCCATCAACAAATAAAAACCAAACATTGAGAGAGAGAGTGTGTCATTTGCTCACCATCCTTCTCTCTCTTCAATTCTAAAAACTCAAGAACGCTCTACAACTGAGCTCTAAACTCCGTCATCATCCCCGGTCAAACCTGCCGGAGAAGACGGTGGTGGCCGGCCAACCGCGGCGGCGCCGCCCTCTTCTCCGACGACTCCACCTCTCAAACCAAAAAAAATCCAAAGCTAACCCCACCTACTTTTTGCTCCTGAATCCAAATCCGGCTTTGTTTTTCCAAAATCCGCTTCAATCGACCGGATCGGTACTCCCAAAATAAAACACAAACCTAAACCCTAACTCAAATCAAATATCACGCCATCAACGAAAACCCTAACTCATCCTAACCGCAGCCATAAGCAAACATGTGAAAGAAAACCTAACCCTAGGTTTTGAAATTCGTCCCTCTAAAGTCACAATTTGAAGAAATTATAAAAGGGGTTTCAATCAGTATGGAGAGGCGAAGATGATGGTACAAAAAGCTTAAACAGGAATGAAGATTTTACTTGGTCAAGGTTAATCGTCGGCGACGCTTTCTTGCTCTGTTTGAGATGAGTCCTCCCTTCTTCCTTTTTATGCTCTTTGTCTTTCCCTATTTTTTGGTTTTGAACGCTGTTGTTGCTTTGTTCGAATGTTAGGGTTTTGGTATTTAACAAATTATTTTTTGATTATTGCTTCTTGGATTCAAAAAACGTGTGTTACTGTTAATTTGTTGTTGATATATATGCTGAATTTTTGTCTTAAGATAACTTGTTAGGTTATCTTTTTTCCAGATTTTATGGGATGATTATTCTGTGGATTTAGAGTTGTTTGGATTAGATAATGGAACACATTCTTGGGTGTTCACTTTGGTTCACTGTGCAAAATATTAATCCGTTCATTTTATCAATTATTTTCCAGTTTTCTTTAAGCGCTTATTTAATAAGTCCTTTTAACCTCTAAGTTGATTTTGCAGGTTTTACAAAAGTGAAGTGATGTTGATTGAAAGGAGGTCTGCGCTTGTTTTGGAAAATGGACTTGGGGCGATGCATCTTCACACTGTTGGTTTTGGAAATGTCTTTGAAAAGTTCGCTGCTTCAGACTGCTGTATTGGATTTGCAACTTATTTCCATTTTTTCAAATTCATTCTGGTGTACTTAGAATTTTTTGGATAATGTATAAATGGATTATGTATTGGCTTTTAGATTGATCATGTAAATTTAGGAATTAATATATGAACTTTTGGATTATTATGTGAACCTTGGGATTATTTGTAACACTTTGGGATTAAAAATTCAATTATGAAATTAATCTTTTTTTTAAAACATTATCTCAATATTTTATTTGTGTTAATCAATTAATATATTTAAACTTTATCTCAATTTGAAAATGGATTGGGCCATAATATAATTAAATTGGACTTTCAACTTGGTCACCTCTAATTATGTTTATTATTAGCTTAAATGAGCAACGTGAAATATGCACCATAAGCAATAACAAAAAATTCCAAAATGAGCTTTAAAACATTCTCCATCACCATAGTCTTTTCCAACAATCCACCTTAGCTTAAAACAAATATATGTTTAAAAATGCAACTTGAATTTAGATATTTATGAGGGATTGAGACTTTGGCATAAACATTTGGGATGTGGAAATGAGCTTAATGACAAGTGATCATAGAAAATAACCATGGCTCTTAATACTTACTGATAATCAAATGGACTTTGGATCTGTGATGTAAAAAGATTTGAACCACACTTTGCAATATCAATTATGGACATGTTTATGTGAATGAGCCCTTTTTAAAACCAAGAGATCTCATGGATAAGCCAAAATGGGCCTTGTTAACCAAAATGCACATACTATCCCATGCTTCAATAATGGAAATAAGAGACAAATGCAACAAATGTCTTCTTAAGGATCTCAACAGATGAAAATGTCACTGAAGATTTGATGTCACCAAAGGCTGAGAAACCCTAAGATAGAGCTTATGTCTTAAGATAAAATTCATGCCTTATAACATCTGGTAGTGAATGATGGTGAAATATTTTTCCTTACCCGGACAAAATTGGGGTATGACAGCTGCCCCTATTTAATTACCTCAAACCGGAAAGTAAGAATGACATTAGTCTTCATGCATTCACGGTGGGAGATAATTAAATACAAAAAGACCCAAATTTTGTCCTTGGTAACGCAAAGAAGAAAATACAGGAAGAAAATGCAATGAGAAATAGTAAGAGAAATTATCCTAAAGGGTAAAGTGAAACAACCAAGACTTTCTGGGAGTCGTCAGAACAGTATCTTGGACGTCATAGTCGAGATATGTTAGTAATGGAATGACATCCCTAGCTAGATCTCAAGATTTTTCCAGGATGCTAGCATAGTATAAAGAAAATATGGCATGAGACTCTTCATTTTGATGAAGCAACATCTCAAACAGTAAAAGTGAGATTCTCTGTATCGAGTCGAAACAACATCTTATCTGATAGAATTAAGATATTCCAGCAAGGCAAAAATACCTTAATCGAATCTAAGACTCTCTCCGAGGATATTAGAGAAGTATCTCTAAAAAAAATGAAATGAGACTCTCCATATTGATGAAGCAGCATCCCAAACAGTAAAAATGAGATTCTCTGTATCGAGTCGAAACAACATCTTATCTGATAGAATTAAGATATTCCAGCGAGGGAAAAATACCTTAATTGAATCTAAGACTTTCCGAGGATATTAGAGCAGTATCTCTAAAAAAATGAAATGAGACTCTTCATATTGATGAAGCAGCATCCCAAACAGTAAAAATGAGATTCTCTGTATCGGGTCGAAACAACATCTTATATGATAGAATTAAGATATTCCAGCAAGGGAAAAATACCTTAATTGAATCTAAGACTCTCCGAGGATATTAGAGCAGTATCTCTAAAAAAATGAAATGGGACTCTCTGTATCGGGTCGAAACAACATCTTATATGATAGAATTAAGATATTCCAACAAGGGAAAAATACCTTAATTGAATCTAAGAGTCTCCGAGGATATTAGAGCAGTATCTCTAAAAAAATGAAATGAGACTCTCTGTATCGGGTCGAAACAGCATCTTATATGATAGAATTAAGATATTCCAGCAAGGGAAAAATACCTTAATTGAATATAAGACTCTCGAGGATATTAAAGCAGTATCTCTAAAAAAAATCTGAAATGAGACTCTTCATATTGATGAAGCAACATCTCAAACAATAAAAGTGAGATTCTCTGTATCGAGTCGAAATAGCATCTTATATGATAGAATTAAAATATTCCAGCAAGGGAAAAATACCTTAATTGAATCTAAGACTCTCCGAGGATTTTAGAGCAGTATCTCTAACAGAGAAATGAGATTCTTCAGATAAATGAAGCAGTATCTCAAACAGATAAATGAGATTCTTCAGATAAATGAAGCAGTATCTCAAACAGATAAATGAGATTCTTCAGATAAATGAAGCAGTATCTCAAATATTCGTGATGTTTATCAAAAATAAAAGGTGTTTTGCAAACAAACAGATAAAATACAAAATATGATTTGGGCACACTTTTGTTGACAAAATTTCTCTTTTATTAATTTGATCCTTAAATGGGTGATTGTACATAAAGATGCAATTTCTTAATGAGGTAATTGATGTGCATAGAAACGAAATGACAATGAAAATTGAGTTCTTATTGAGTTTCCACACTGCTATGATCTTTATGTCTTTGATAGTCCGAGCACTTTGCTTTCTGAAAGTGGGGTAGATTGATTCTTTGTCTTCGAGGGTATGTCAGATGACTGTAAGTACAACTTTTTGCCTTGGAATTAATCCCTAACTTTTTCCTGGACCGCCCTTTCGGGTTTTCAATTCAGCGGGTCAATTCTTTTATTTTTATCCCTAATTTTTGCCTAGATCTCCCTTTCGGGTTTTCAATCCACCGGAATAGCCATTTTTTGCTTAACTCGCCCTTTCATGTTTTTGATTTAGCGGCTTTTATTATTCCACTTTTTTAGGCGAAGTACTTTTTAACAGCATCAGTATTGGTGGGAAACGGTAACTCATCACCGTCCATAGTTGCTAGGATCAGAGCACCTCCGGAAAAGGCTCTAACCACGACAAATGGGCCTTCATAATTTGGTGTCCATTTCCCTTTGGAGTCCTTATGTATGGGCAAGATTTTCTTTAGCACCAAATCTCCTTCTTGAAACACCCTGGGACGAACTTTCTTATCGAATGCCTTCTTGAGACGCCTCTGATAGAGTTGACCGTGACCTAACGCTTTCAAGCGTTTCTCCTCAATAAGGTTGAGCTTGTCATACCTTGATTGAACCCATTCTGCCTCGTCTAGCTTAGCCTCCATCAAGACTCTCATCGAGGGGATTTCCACTTCTATAGGGAGAACTGCTTCCATACCGTATACCAAGGAATAAGGGGTTGCCCCTGTTGAAGTTCGTACCGACGTGCGATAGCCATGTAACGCAAAAGGTAACATCTCATGCCAATCCTTGTACGTGACAACCATCTTTTGGATGATTTTCTTGATATTCTTATTCGCGACTTCAACAACCCCATTCATTTTAGGTCGGTAGGGTGATGAGTTGTGATGCTCGATCTTGAATGTTGTGCATAACTCCTCCATGGTCTTGTTGTTGAGATTGGACCCATTATCGGTGATGATTTTGTTGGGAATCCCATATCGACATATGATGTTGTTTTTTAAGAAACGGGTGACTACGTGCTTTGTGACATTCACATAAGATGCGGCTTCCACCCATTTGGTAAAGTAATCTATTGCCACCAATATAAATTTGTGTCCATTAGATGCTTTGGGTTCTATCATTCCAATCATGTCGATGCCCCACATAGAGAAAGGCCAAGGTGATGCTATGACATTCAGCGGGGTAGGTGGTGCATGTATTTTATCAGCATAGATTTGGCATTTGTAGCATGCTCTGGTGTAATGGTAACAACCGGCTTCCATCGTCCAGTAATAACTTGCCCTTAGGATTTTCTTTTCCATGGCATGCCCATTGGTGTGCGTACCGAAAGACCCTTCGTGTATGTCCGTCATAAGCTGATTAGCTTCGTGTTTGTCCACACACCTCAACAAAACCATGTCATAGTTTTGCTTGTACAATACCTCTCCATTCAAGAGGAATTTTGATGCCAACCTCCGGAGGGTCCTTTTGTCAAGGCTGGAAGCCTCTGCCGGGTATTCTCGCTTCTCCAGATACCGTTTGATATCAAAGAACCAGGGTTTACCATCTGGCTCTTCTGCTGTCGTCAGGAAATGAGTAGGTTCGTCAAAACGCCTAATTTCAATGTGAGGCTGATGGTTGGGCCATATTAATTTGTACATGGAAGCCGAAGTTGCTAAGGCATCTTCCATCTGATTCTCTTCTCGAGGAATATAAGAGAAAGTGATTTCGTCGAATTTTGGGAGTAGCTTCAGCACGTAATCCCGGTATGGAATTAGGTTAGCATGTCTTATTTCCCAATCGCCTATAATATGATGTATGACTAGCGCGGAGTCCCCGAATACTTCTAGCACCTTGATCTTCAACTCAATAGCTTCTTCCAACCCTAATATGCAAGCTTCGTACTCGGTGTAAGACCCCAATTTTGTCCCTAAGATCCCTCATGGCATCATATCATACCATATCATTGCCTCAAGGATCTTTGTGCACCTTTGCTTCCCTCCTAGTGGGTGGGTTATCCTGTGAGTGTGGTTCTTGATCACCAAGCATGTATTGCATTTGTATATCATTTCTTTTCATCTGTCTATTAACCAAAAGTACAAAAATATTGTCATCTAACCATGCTACTTGCAGATGAAGCCAGCTAGGTCAAATCAGTCAAAACAGTCATTGAGCAATAGATGGTGGCCATTCTTGAAGAATTTGGGCACCATGATCATTCATCAAGAGTTCATATGAGTTGTGACATCATTTTGAATCAAGATCTCAAGTGGCAGGGGCTTGGAATTCATCAGAACATGGTTTAGTCAACCAAAACCCTAGCAAAGTCAACTGTGGTCAACTGTGCATTTAATCAGTGATTTGATGGTGGGAATTGGTTTGAGAGGTCTCATTCATGTCCATATAAGCCTCATATAACATGTCAAACATCATCATTGAAGAATTTGAGGTCAGGTGAAAAATTTCCAAAAATAGTAAGTTGACCTGTAATTGGAATTTGCCAAAAATGGAAAGTTCTTCTCCTCAAAATTACATCATCATACAAGCTTCAAATGAATTTTTGTCCAACATGAAAGTTGAAGATCTTGTTCTCCCATTTCCAAAAAGTCCAAGAACACTCATTTCTCATGTGTGGTTGGCAAGTTATGATCAAATCATTCTCAAGAATGTTTGAACTTCAAAGTGAGATAACTTCCAAACCATTTGGCCAAATTGAGTGAGGTTTTTTGCTACAAGTCACATTTGATATGCTCTATCCAAATTCTTCATCACATTTCACCAAAAATCATCCAATCAAAATGGCCTTTTTCAAGTGCATTGAATTAAAAAGAGAGGGGTAAAAAATTGATTTTCAAATTAATCATTGCCTACACATTCTACCAATTACAAATGTTCAAAAACCAAATTTGGGATGTGTTTAGGCCCATTTTCGCACTGTAGCATGCCATGCACATGCAACTTAAGTGTTTTTACCAATTGACCAAAACACCTCCATTTAAGCTAATCTCATTTACCACTTCATTAACCAAGCTTAGGCATTGTTAATCAGAAGTATATATTTCACATTTCAGACTGTAAACCCTAGCCACATTTTACAAATCAGATCTGAACTTTCTTTTTTTCTCTCAAAAAAACTCTCATTCTTCACTTGGAATTTTTCTGGAAAATTGTCAAAGAATTCGTGCCTTGGTTCATTGTGCCATCATCTACCAACATTTTTGGAGCTTTCGCAAGCATCATTTCATCACTGTAAAGCAAGAAACCGCTACTGTTCCATTGGACCTCTCACATGGCAGCTTTTGATTTGGACATCACCAAGCAAGTTTGAGCCACGATTCTCCCTCTATTCATCATCTGGAACTTGAAGGAGCTTCTGTTTCAACTCATCACAGCCAAACAACCACGAAATCCACACTGTTCTTCAAATCAGGTGAACTTTCGAACCTTGCTATTCTTGAAATGTTGACATGCTTTGGATAGATCTTGCCTTGCTGGTTATACTGAACTTTAAATCGTGAAATTTCATCAAGTATTTTGAGAGTTATGTTGTCATGAAGTTTCATATGTGAATGTTATGTTGCTTATTTCTTCCATGTTAGCTCGAATTAGGGTTAATGAATGTTGGATTATTGATGAGCATTAGGAGATGAACACAATGGTATATTGTTTGTTGATTTTGGTTATAAATTGTTCTTGCTGGAAAATCTGGAAAGATGATGATGAACAAGCTCGAAACCCTAATTTTTTCATGCCAGACCCGCGTTTGATCCTCTGAACCTTGCTCTGCATGCGTTTCCCGTGTTTTTGGCCATGAAGCCAATCGCTGGCTGCCACGCCCTTAAGTGAAACGCGGCGTTTCACTTAAGTGGCTTCGTAATTACAAGTTTGCCACTGCAGATATTTAATTCATTTAAATCATTTTCTTTTTTCAATTTTAATTTCATTTTGATCTTCAATCTTCAAAAATTCATAACTCTGCCAATACTTATCCAAATTTGATGGGATTTTTTGTGAAATGCTCCTCATGATCTCTAGTTTATTATGGTGATTTTTCCAGATTTTTTGCACGTGTGGATTTTTAAATGTGCTACGGTTTGTTCATGTGTGTCCATTTTGTGTATGCCATGCCATTTTGCTTGTGAAATAATGATACTTAATCCAATGCCTCTCAAATTTTTTGTGCTTAAACTAGACATGTTCATGGTGATTTTGGTGTAGAGTTTGTGATTTTATCATTGCTGGTTGATGAGATATGATTTTTTGAATAGAGGTGTGACAATTTGTGTCACACCATTCATGTCCAACTTCATGATTTTAATTACCATGCTTATTGAACTCAAAATGGTCTGGATTTTTGCATGAATATACTTATGGATGTTGAGAATACATGTGAAGTTTGCTGGAATTATTGATAGCATTTACTATTTGATTGGAATTTTCTCCCCTGTTTGGTCATTTGTTGATATTTTGTGATACATGATTTTATTTGATTTGTGAAATCCTCATGCATTATTGGATGGATCTAAAATTTGGCATGAGTAATGTAGACATCTTGAAGTTTATCATGGCTTCAGTCCCATTCATTTATCATGTTTTGTTTCTGTTTTATGATTAATTGAAGTTGGTGCATGTTTTGATGCTTTGTATGAGTTTGCTTGAACTTGCTTTGACTTTCTGATTTTCATTGACCTACTTCCCTTGATCCAAATGAGCTGAAATTTGGTATGCTTATCATGTTGTGGATGATGTTTGATCATGAATTATTTGAGGATTTATTGAAATGTTTGTGACTGGATTTGAGTGGAGTCTTTCTGTTGACTTCTTTAAGGTTCTATATGACATGCTTTGACCTAATTTGTTTGTGAAATGATAATGATGAATGATATGAATATGAAACCACTTGGGTTTGTTCCTTAATTGTTTGAACTTGATTTTGGATATCTTTCACTTGCTGTTTTGGATTTTTTATCTCCTTTTGACCCTAGGCTTGTCCTAGTGGTCTTGTTTCTCATGTTTGAGTTTGCTTTTCAGGTTAAGAAGCAAATGCTTTAAGGAAATTAATGCAAGTTAATTGAGTTTGATTGATTATCATGAACTAACTTGTTTGTTTTGTAGGATGTTTAGCTCATATGCTTTGAGCTTTGTGCTTTGCACATGGGATTACTTATGTTGACTGTTGATCCTTATCTTATATTGGTTTTGAATTTGAGTTGTATACTGATTTTATTTGATTGATTTCAGGTACCATTAGTTGCTAATAGTTCTTTGAGAACTTGCATTGCTTTACTTGATAGCATTTGCATTGAGGTAGAATCTCTTGTCCTCATGTAGTCTGGAAGACCTGGCCTGTTACTTGGCCAGGCAACTGTCTGAAGTCCTCCTTAAGAGGCGATGTTTGTGCTTGTTTACTTTTGTCCCAAGCAGGAAAAGTCCTTTAAATAAGGCAATTGGTAGAATCCAAGAGATATGTAACCTATCTCCTACTATTCTGTGTGTCACTCACCTTGCTCACACCACATGTGTTGATGCATAGTGAGTAAAAACCCAAGATCTATCGAGTCTAACTTGTGGAGAGAGTTCCATCTTTCTGAACTCCCACACCTTCTGATATTCAAAGCTCTCCCTGACCAGGGATAAGAGCATGAGGCACACCCCTCATATCCTTTCATCTGCTTCACCTTGGCTCTCAATGTCAAGGTTAAGAGCACAATTAACCCTATTCCAGTTGGCTTCAGTGCCTACCCTTTGTATGAGCCTAATTGTTTGGTTATAGAGTGTGCTGAATGACTTTGGTTGATTGATTACTTAGTTCATTTATACATGTCTGCTTGCATGCTTTGTGCATTTATCATCATTAATTGCTCATTAGTGCATGATCATTTCATTCGTCTTTGTGACATATCCTTGTTGATTGCCCATTGAGGACAATTGTAAGACCACTCATTGGCCATTGTTCCTATGATATGGAAGTGAGTATAAGACCATTTCATTGGCCACTCATCTTCTCTCTGCTTGATGCATTTGTGTGTTGTATGTGAGGATGCAATTGTAAGTCCATGTAATTTGGCACTTGTTTTCCCATGATCATATGTTGGAGGTTAGAGTAAGCCCAGATAGATTGGCATCTGTCATCCAAGTGTTTGCTGTGTTATTGTTGGAGATTGGTATAAGTCCAGATAGATTGGCATCCGGTATCCACTTTTTATTTCTTTGTTGAGGAGATTGGTATAAGTCCATAGAGTGGCCTCTGATATCCAGTTTTGTTTTAGGAGATTGGTATAAGTCCAGTGATTGGCATCCGGTATCCGCTTTTGTTGACTTTCCTCTTTTGCTTTGCTTGTTTGTTGTTGCTCATTGTCTATTCCAAAGGACACACTTGAGTCATCTTCTATATGATTTCAAGAGGTGAACCTTCTAGGAAGTTTTACACTCCATCTTCATCCATTCATCCATTATGTCCTAAACCTTTTCACACATTGCTTTCAAAACTTGAGATAAATATTGTGCAAACATCTTCATGCTTTCAAATTAGAAACCTGGACCCCAAGTCCTTGACTTTTCAAACTCCATTTCATAATACTTCTTTGAATTAATCTTAATCATACTTTGACCCTCCTTTTGTAAATACTCATAATCAATTAACTTCACCCATTCAATTGTTTCGTGGCTTTGTCCATTCTTGTTAAGTTTTCATACATTAGCCGTAGGTTTGATTTATCCTAGTTGGTTGATGTTAATCTCACCTATTCGTCCTTAGTTGATTGAATTGTAAGTCTTCCTTGCTTATTATAGGGTTAACCCCTCACTAGCAAGTTGAAGCTTTTCTCACATGGTGGACTTGTTGTTTGTATAAGGTTGAGTTTTCTCCCGTGGATAACGTAAGACCTTAAGGCTTGTGTTTAAAATTGAATCCACTAACTTTTGGAAATCTTTTAGCCGAACTACGGCGTTTTGATCCTTACCTTTGATGGAAGGTACGTAGGCAACGGGTTCATCCGTTCGAACACAAAAACAATAAAAATTGTATATTCTTTTCTCATCATCCCAATCATGTTTGCACAATAAATATTTCGTAACAAATAACAATTTAGTACAACAAGTGTGAAAAGGGCTCCCTAGGAGTACCTAGGACGTTGTGGGTGCCTAACACCTTCCCATTGCGTAATTTACCCCTTACCCAGACTCTCTGATCTTTTCATTAGTTTTCTATGTGTAAAACTTCTTAGGCTTTTGTTCGCTTTTTAGCCAGTCCTTTGGATAAATAAAAGTGTGGTGGCGACTCGATTCATTGTATGCTTTGCTTTTGATTTAATCAATAAATCATATAGCGACGAATACACCGCTACAGAAAAGTGGCGACTCTGCTGGGGAGACAAATCCTTGGTGGTATTGCCTACTTTTCACCCTTGTTGTGTGATATATTATTATTTGTTATTTGACATATTTTTGTACAATTTGGGATAACTGTATTGATTGTAATGTTTGAATTGCTTGATATACAATTGTTGTTTGCTTTGGTGATCTGTGAGATGAGTTCTATACCCGAACTCGAGTGCACTCTAGGATAGGAGAATGGCATAGTCTTGTTGACTGGTGTGGAGTATTCCTTAGCCAGTTGACTTGCGAGTCCATTCACTTGGTGGAGGTCATGTTGGATTAATAATGTCACACAAGTTATTTGTGGTTAGGCATTATTCTTTCAATCATGTGCCGCAGAAGCCAAGGACCGTAGTTTACCAAACCCATCTTGGCCTATTTTTAGGACGTAGTGCGGAGGTCGTTCAGATGTAAGTTCTGATGCGATTGTTACGCGATACTACACTCATAAGAGTTTCTCTTGAGAATATTTTTGGAATACGAGTATTCGTTCCTCCGATAATATTCGAAAGATAGAACGATGATTATGGGAACCTCTGGTAGAACATGTCGGGCAGGTTTAAACCCTAGTACACTCCCTTTGGGTGGTTCTTAACCGAGACTCCATGCTCGTGACTCTCAGCAAACCCGTGATTCATGGTTGAGTCGTTCAGACAACCTTAATATCAATGGAACCTGGGCGTTGATCAGGTATAAAACCTAAATCCCCCAAAACGGATGGTTGATATTAAGGATGTTAGAGCCGGTTCATGTACCATTAATATCAATGGAACTTGGGTGTCGATAAGGTGAAAACCTAAATCCACCAAAATGGATGATTGATATTAGGGATACAATGAGCTTTCCCATGACCTTTGTTTGGTGTGACTTGTTTGATCCTTGAGTGTGATTGTTGCATTCATGCATTCATGCATTCATCTGCACTTCATGTCATCAAAAAAAAGAAAATTTTCAAGGAACTTAAAAGGGTTTATTTGCAAAATTTTCAGACATGGAAAGACCAAAAAGGCATACAAAGAAGTACAACTTTAGACAGCCCGATGTAAAAGAGTTAAGGAATCTGACATCTTATGTATTAGATCCTTTGGGTTTCAAAGCTCGCTATGGGAAACTTCTACCTCTGCTGACTACTCAGGTTGATGAAGGGTTGATGAGTACTCTAGCCCAGTTTTATGATCCGCTGTATCACTGCTTCTCTTTCCCAGATTTCTAGTTGCTGCCTACCTTGGAGGAGTATTCTCATCTTATTGGGATCCCGATTCTGGATCAAGTGCCGTTCAATGGCCTAGAGAGTATTCCGACTGCTCGAGAGATTGCCAACTTGTTGCACATAGATGAAGATTTGATTAGGGCTAATCTGACTACCAAAGGCGGAATTCAGGGTTTTCCTTCCGAGTTCCTCGTTGCTCAAGCTACCTTTTATGGGAAGGCCATGAGTGAGGATGCCTTTGAGGCTTTGTTTGTGCTGCTCATCTATGGATTGGTGTTGTTTCCCAATTTCGACAAGTTCGTGGACATGAACGCCATTAGGATCTTCTCAGTTCTTAATCCCGTTCCGACTTTGTTGGGCGATGCCTATGTCTCTTTGCATCTGAGGAATGCAAAGGGTGGATGAGTTATTGTCTGCTGTCTACCTCTGCTGTACAAGTGGTTTATTTCGCACTTGCCGCAGACAGTTGCTTTCAAGGAGAACAAGGGATGTCTACGGTGGTCTCAGAGACTTATGTCTCTCACCAATGATGATATCACTTGGTATGATCGCGTGTATGATACCGTCCAGATCATTGACTATTGTGGTGAATTCCCTAATGTGCCTCTTCTTGGCACATGTGGTGGGATCAACTACAATCCCATTCTCGCACGACGTCAGCTTGGGTTCCCCCTGAAGGATAAACCTCATAACATTCTGTTAGAAGGTGTGTTCTTCCAGGAGGGTAAAGATCCCCAAGGCCTGAAAGCCAGATTTATCCGTGCTTGGCGCAGTATTCACAAGAAGAGTAGGAACGAGTTGGGTCCAAAGAACTGCATTGCTTTGGAGCCATACACCTCTTGGGTCAGACAGAGAGCTGTCGTGTACTTGATGCCATATGATCATTCGAGACCTAGACCGTTGGATGTGGCTGGGCCTTCAACCCTCCCTACCCAACGTGTAGAGGAGTTGAGAGAAGAAGACCTTTCATGTGCTTGGATCCGTGAAAGAGAAGAATTGCTTCAGCAGCTTAAGGAGAAGGACGATATGATTGAGTTCCTCGAGCATCGAGTGATTGACGACCCGAACGACACTTGGACCTCTCTGCTTCCTCAGTCTTCCAAATTCTGGAAGAGGAGGTATGATCGACTTGCAAAGGAGAAAGCAGACATGGAAGCGGCCTATGAGAGACAGATCAAGAAGCTGTGTACTTCTCGTTTTCCAGCATCCCGAGCTTCTAGGGATCCATAGGATGTTTATTTCCCTTTTCTCTTTGTAATGATCAAAAAATGTTGTACCTCTTTGTCTCGATATATTGAATGAAATATTTTCCGTGAGAAATTAAAATGCTTTAACTATTCAAGATATTGCAAATAATACCCTAAGGGTTCCTTGAAAATAAACAAAGCATCTGCACAAGCATTTCATGCATCATTTTTGCATAAGCAGGTACCCTTTGTTTCTGGTCTTCTTGTCCTAACTCTGTGTTCTTCATTTATTTTGAAGACAAGCTGACTCACCGGTATTATACTCGAGTCAATTCTGCAAGAGTTATGGAGCAGCTAGAACAAGAGAACAGAGAACTGAAAGAAGAGGTCGCCAGACTTGGCGCTTTGATGGAGCAACTCCTCGCTGCTCAAAATCAACCTGCTCAACCGCCTGCAACGCCTACCCAGAGGACGGTCATCTCAGAGGTCGTCACTTCGACTGTGCCAGTCAGTGCTCATCAGGTGCCCAACGCTATGCCAGCCGGGTTCCCTTGGGGAATGCCTCCAGGTTTTATGCCTGATCGGCCTGCTCCAACTTTTGCTCATATGCCGGCATCTAGCCCGGTCCCTGTTGCTGCTCCTCCTGTCGTGCATACCATGCCAAGGGTAGACGACACCATCTATCACTCCGAGCCGTCTGAGGGCCCGGACGTTTATGAAAAGATGGACGCCATGAACGACCAATTCCTTGAGCTGAGAAAGGAATTGAAGACTCTTCGAGGTAAAGATTTGTTCGGCAAGTCTGCTGCCGAGTTGTGCCTTGTTCCCGGTGTGAAGATACCGATTAAATTCAAAGTACCTGACTTTGAAAAGTATAAAGGGAACACCTGTCCACTCGCTCACCTGGTCATGTACGCCAGGAAGATGTCTACCCAGACTGATAATGATCAGCTTCTGATTCATTATTTCCAAGACAGTCTGTCCGGTGCCGCGCTCAGATGGTACATGAGCTTAGACAGTGCCAATATCAGATCCTTCAACGACCTTGGCGAAGCCTTCGTCAAGCAGTATAAGTATAACGTCGATATGGCGCCTGACCGAGATCAACTCAGGTCCATGTCATAGAAGGACAAGGAAACTTTTAAGGAGTACGCCCAGAGGTGGCGAGAGCTGGCAGCTCAGATTACTCCACCGCTGGAGGAGAAAGAAATGACCAAGATCTTTTTGAATACTCTTGGCTCATTCTACTATGAGCGGATGGTAGCAAGCGCTCCCTCTGATTTCACCGAGATGGTGAACATGGGGATGCGTCTTGAGGAAGGTGTCCCTGAGGGACGATTGGCAAAAGATGAGAGCTCTTCTTCTAAACGATATGGGGCATTTAAGAGGAAGGATGGGGAAGCACATGCTGTGCAATCCTATCCCAAGCACAGAAGACCCTCTGCTCAGAGGAAGCCTGCACGCCGTGCCGGTCATCAGCACCAGGTGGCTCATATAGCACCTGTCTTTAAAGACAATGCTCAGCAATATCAACAGCCTCAGTATCAGCAACAACATCGTCCACAGCAACAGGCTTACCAGCCTCGTGGCAGTACAACCAATCAAGCTAACTTGAGTTATGATAGGAAGAAGATCAGCTTCGATCCAATTCCTATGACATATGCAGAGCTTTATCCTTCCTTGTTGGAAAGGAAATTGGTTTCTCCCAGGGATCCTCCTGCCATTCCTGCAAATCCACAATGGTGGTATAAACCAGATCAGTATTGTGTTTACCATTCCGGTGCTCCGGGCCATAACATCGAGAATTGCTACCCACTCAAGACTAAGGTTCAAGACCTTATGAGATGTGGAATCTTGAGTTTTGAAGATTCAGGCCCGAATGTCACCAAGAACCCATTGCCTGCGCATGGGAAATCGGTTAATATGGTTCAGGAATGCCTTGGGAAGTACAAGGTCAGATATGTAAGCCACATTAGGCAGTCGTTGGTTGAATTACATCGTTTGCTGTGTCAGTACAACTACTTAGAGCATAACCACGACAAGTGCCGCGTCTGCTCGGTTAACCGCTTGGGTTGCGATCAAGTACGAAGAGAACTCCAAAAGCTGTTGGATGAGGGTACCATTGAGATTCTGCAGAATCGCAATGTTGATGAAGACGAGCCTGAGGTGAATATGATTTCACCAATGTTCAAATTACCTGAGCTTGTTGTTATCCGCTATAATAGCAGCAAGCCGAAGGCTTCCCCTTCTTTGGTCATTAAACCTGCAGGCCCTGTGCCTTACTCTTCAGACAAAGCCGTACCATTCAGATATAATCCTGTCGCTGTGCAAGATGGGGTAGAAGTGCCTTTGCCTTCAACTTCTGTGACCAACGTCGCTGATGTAAGTGGGTTGACCCGAAGTGGTCGTGTGTTTTCCGTGCCTCCTAAGGCTGTTGCTTCTGATACGGTTGAGCGTCCGGTTGGGACCGCTGTTAATATTCAGAATCAGGCACGTGATGTTGCCAAACCCTCCTCCTCTGTACAAAAAACTCCCGTTTCTTCAGTTGGCCCGAGTGGCATTGTGGATGAAGAATCTGATGAGATGCTGAGGCTCATCAGGAAGAGTGAGTACAACGTTGTAGACCGGCTTCTACAAACGCCATCCAAGATTTCCATTCTTTCTCTGCTGCTGAATTCAGAACCCCATAGGGAGGCTCTGCAGAAAGTCTTGGATCTGGCGTATGTTGATCTGCTAATATGCTTCCTTTGATCGCCTTTTGCGTAATATATTGGATATCGTATTCTGACAACAACATCTGCCACCGGGCAATTCTACCAGTGAGAGTTGGTTTCTCGAATATGTACTTGATGGGATCCATTTTAGATACCAACCAAGTCGTGTGAGTTAGCATGTACTGCCTGAGACGCTTAGCGGCCCATGCGAGTGCACAACAAGTCTTCTCGAGTAATGAATATCTGGTCTCACAATCATTAAATTTCTTGCTCAGATAATAGATGGCATACTCTTTTCTACCAGTCTCACCTTGTTGGCCCAATACACAACCCATGGACTCGTCGAGCACGGTTAGATACATGATGAGAGGTCTCCCTTCTGCAGGGCGCATCAGAATCGGTGGCTCTTGCAAGTATTCTTTGATTTTGTCGAAGGATATTTGGCAGTCATCGTTCCACTCTATGCCTTGATTCTTCCTTAGAAGCTTGAATATTGGTTTACATGTTGCAGTAAGGAGAGAGATAAACCTGGCGATGTAATTTAGTCTTCCCAAGAAACCACGAACCTCCTTTTCAGTCCTCGGTGCAGGCATGTTCTGAATGGCTCGAACCTTGTCAGGATCTACTTCAATTCCTTTTTGGCTTATAATAAAGCCTAAAAGCTTCCCAGATCGAACCCCGAATGTGCATTTGTTGGGATTAAGTCTTAACCTAAGCTTCCTCAAACGAGCAAATAGTTTCCCCAGGATGGTGATATGTTCTTATTCTATATGGGATTTGGCAATCATGTCATTGACATACACCTCAATCTCTTTATGAATCATGTCGTGAAAGAGAGTCACCATGGCACATTGATATGTTGCCCCAGCGTTCTCTAATCCAAACGACATTACTTTGTAACAAAAGGTGCCCCAAGGGGTAATGAACGTGGTCTTCTCCATGTCCTCGGGATCCATTTTAATTTGGTTGTATCCAGAGAAACCATCCATAAAGGAAAACACGAAGAACTGAGCTGTGTTATCCACCAATACATCAATGTGAGGTAATGGGAAATCGTCTTTGGGACTGGCTCTGTTCAAGTCTCGGTAGTCTACGCACATGCGGACTTTTCCATCTTTCTACGGTACCGGTACGATGTTGGCAACCCATTGTGGGTACTTAGCGACTTTCAGGAAACTAGCGTCAAACTGCTTTCTCACCTCTTCTCTGATCTTGAGAGCCATATCAGGTCGAGTTCTTCTTAGCTTTTGTTTGACAACGGGGCATTATTCTTTAAGGGGAACCTTGTGGGTCACGATATCGGTGTCTAATCCGGGCATGTTTTGGTATGACCACACAAACACGTCGTCATATTCGTGGAGGAGCTCTATCAATCTTGTATTCACCGTATCTTGAAGTGCGGCGCCTACCCTCACTTCTCTCTTATCTTCTTCTGTTCCCAGATTGATAACTTCAACGTCTTCCTGGTGTGGTTGAATGATCTTCTCTTCTTGTCTGAGAAATCTTGTCAACTCTTCAGGGAGTTCACAATCTTCCCCCACTCCGTCTTCATCTTGGTAGATTGGACAATCAAAATCATATTGGACCTTAGCAATGTCGTTATCAATGGTCTCGGTGGTGTTTCTGCATGTTATGATTTATGAAGTTTATTTAGAAAGTGCGTGCATAAAAATTAATGCCATTTTTGTAAATAAATAAAAAACGAAAGGAAAGGAACAAAAATTTGGATGCAAATTGTCATTTCATTGATAAAAACTCTTGAAAAAGATAAAGGAGGCCCTACAACACGCCATTGTGCCTTGGGCAGAGCATAGGGTTTTGTCTAAAATGATAAAATTACTTTTGAAATATTTGGGGAACTTCCACAGCCTTCCAGTTTGTCAGCTCTTCATTAGGTGCGGCTGGTCGCATCCAGCCAGACACCCCTTCCTCGCGATCTTCTTCACTGATCATCACCACCTGTTTGCCAAAGATATGGCCAGCGCTGGTGAACGTTTTCTCTACAAAAGGAATCTTCTCTTTGTCAGGTTGGTTACCAGCTTTATTTGATGACGGGTCGTACCCCAGGCCAAACTCGCCTCGTTTCTCTTTCACTTCCACCACTTTGCCCCAGTCTTGAGCATTTTTACTTTCCATAACAGCCTTAGCTCCTTGCCACGAGGCCATGGATGGTCCTGATTTCGGGGTCTCCAATGTATGTTGGTTGGCCATCATATTTACTACTTCCAAGGATTGGAATGGTGTCTCAGTGATCTCGCCATCCACCTCGATATATCGGAAAGATGTCAAGTGGCTAACCAAGATATCTTCCTCTCCTCCAATCACAATCATCTTGTCATTTATAATGAATTTTAGCTTTTGGTGCAAAGTGGAGGTGACAGCGCCTGCGGAGTGAATCCATGGTCTCCCAAGTAGGCAACTATAACCGGGATGTATGTCCATGACCTGGAACGTGATATTGAAAATAGTTGGACCTATCTTGGTCGGTAAGTCAACCTCTCCTATCACTGCTCGCCTTGAGCCATCAAATGCCTTTACGATTAGGGTGCTGGGCTTCATACTTATCCCCTCTATTGGCAACTTTATCAAAGTTGTCTTCGGCATGACATTCAGTGAGGAACCTGTGTCCACTAATACCCTTGATAATATAGTATCTATGCATTTTAGGGAGATATGTAGGGCCTTGTTATGGTTCTTTCCCTCGATTTGCTGTTCATCATCATTAAAACCCAAAAAATATCCAGTGGTCACACAAGCTATCACATTGTCAAACTGTTCTATCGTTATGTCTTTTGTGATATGAGCGGCGCTCAATACTTTCAACAACGAATTCCTGTGTGCTTATGAGGTGAGAAATAGAGATAACATAGAGATTTTTGAAGGTGTTTGATTTAGTTGGTCCACCACCTTATAATCGCTCTTCTTGATTATCCTTAGAAATTCCTCAACCTCTTCACGAGTGACTGCAACTTTAGGAGACATGTGCATGCCTTGCATTTCTTGATTAGGGACGGGGATCTGGACAACAACTTCTTTCCCTTTGGCTTTTGCAGAAGTATCAGCAATTCTTGGCGCGAACACTCGGCCACTACGTGTCATTCCTGCCGGTTCCACAATTGAAGTGACATTTGGCTCGTTGATCATCAAAGGTTGGTCTTCTTGCCCCTGCTTAAAATCTCTGGGCTGATATATCCATGGGACTTCCTTCTCATCTTTATATGCGAACAGTGCTGGAAACTCTATCACCAATGGGCTTATAGGTATTTCCACTTTAACCTCATCATAAGGGATGTCCGCCACAGCTATCTCTTCCTGACGCTTGCTCTTTGTCGCAACGCGAAAAACAACCGGCGGAAAATACAGAGCCGCCACCGACGCTATTCATCCTATGACGGAAAGGGAGCGCATGACTAACCTAAGAAAGGGAAAGGAATGGTCTTACGACCAGAGATTACAAGGTACGGGAGTCGGTTACGCAAAGGGAAGGTGTTAGCACCCCTCACGTCCGCCGTACTCGACGGGATCCACGCTCAAAAGATAGCTCAAAGAGTAAGAAAAGGGTTGCTAATAAACTGCTCAAAAAAACTGCACAAACTGGAATGATAAACAGGTGGGGAAGAGAAAGAAAACGGAGGAAGTGGACTCGGCAGGATGTCGCATCCTGGGCCTACGTAGTTTGTCAGAAACAAACATCAGAGTCAACGTAGTTCGGGAAAAGAAGACATGCTCGCTAAGACATCGCGCCCTATGCCTACGTATCTTCTCTACCTAGAGAAGAATCAGAGCACTCGTAGCTCGGCTAACGCACGCTGAAACAAGACACCAAAAAGGGACGCTGAGACGTCAAAAGAAACACCCAACAGGAAACAGAATGCCAATACATGGACTTACACCCGACTCCTAACAATAACAAACAGGAAACAGAATGCCAATACATGGACTTATATCCGACTCCTAACAATAACAAACGCTAACCAGCGAACACCAAAGAAAAAGGTTATCAAAACAAAAACACCCAAAAGGAAACAGAATGCCAATACATGGACTTACACCCGACTCCCAACAATAACAAACAGGAAACAAAATGCCAAAGAAAAAGGTTATAAGAACGAACCCCAACAAAGTAACCAAATCTCCAGACTAAACTCCCGATATGTATAACCAGTCACCACAAATAAACCCCAAAGATGAACCCTAATATGAATAACAATCGTCACAGATGAACCCCGAGATGAACCCCAAATGAATGACAACCATCATAAATGAACCCCGAGATGAACCCCAAATGAATAACAGCAATCACCACAAATGAACCCCGAGATGAACCCCAAATAACAACAATCGTCACAAATGAACCCCGAGATGAACCCCAAATGATAACAATCATCACAAATGAACCCCAAAGGCGAACCCCAAATGATAACAATCATTACAAATGATCCCCAAAGATGAACCCCAATACGAATAACTATCATCATAAATGAACCCCAAGATGAACCCCAATATGAATAACAATCATCACAAATGAACCCCGAGTAACATAGGTGAACCCCGAACGGATAACAGGTAACCAAAGTGAACCCCAACTAGTGAACCCCGACTAACAACAGAAGAAATCCCCAAAAGGTATGAACATACAACACACACGCCGGACAAACGGGTACTCACACCAAAGAAACCAAATAAAGGGTGAACACACGCGAAAACAAAGAAAAAGGTGAACAAACAGAGACTCAAAGAAAAATGGTAACAAACACGCGAAAACAAAATAGCAAAAAAGAAAAAGGGTGCCCGAAGAGATTGCTCACAACCTCCTGCCTACGTATCTCATCTGGTATGAGAATCAGGGCGACGTAGTTCCCCTTACCAGGGGTAAAACACTCTCCTAACCAGAGACCAGGGAGACAACAAACTAATAGGGAGACTAAGACTCGAGCCTAATAGTTGTCATGCAATCAATATCCCTAAGTCGAGGTCTCTAACAAGAACTTAACTCACTCTGGAAGCGAGTCAACTGAAGTCTAAACTCTCCATACGTTCAACTTCCTCAGAAGTCAATCGTACGATTCCTACAGAAAAGGAGATGAGAAGAGGAAAGCAAATAAACACACTAACACAAGTGAACAAGCATCACACACTATATCCATACAAGAGTCCCAAACAATGGGTGGGCTTTAGTCAAGAGGGGTCATATCAACCTCGCCAAACAAGCCAAACTGTGAGGGTAATCTGTAGCTCTTAACCACTAACATTGAACGTCAGGGTGAAGCTGATCAAAATGGTAATGAGGATAAGACCTCATGCTCTTAACCCTGGCCAGGGTGAGCTCATGACACAAAAAGCGTGGGGATCCAGAAAGTGGGATCCTTTTCCACTTGACAGACTCTGGACAAAGATTTGGGGCACATGTTCAGAAGCATCAGCACGTAGTGTGAGCATAAAGAACGACACACTGAATAACAGGGGGATTGGCTACTAATCCCTTTTATCCGTTAATTGCCTCTTATCTTGGAGGTCTTATCAAATAACACATGCCTCTTCTTGGAGGTCTTTGGGCACAATATTAAACAAACACAAACAGAGCCTCTGAAGGAGGACTTGCCAGCAAAATGCCTGCCAAAAAGGTGACAGGACTTCCAGACTACATGAAGTAAGAAGCTAACTACCTGAGTGGTGTGTCAACCACAATCCAATGCTCAAGCAAGAGCTAAAGCAAGCAAGCAACTAAGGTACCTGTACAAAGACTAAACAGTCAGTACTTCAGTTATAAAACCAGAAGACAAGCAATGAAACCCTCTAACAGTTACACAATCCAATGCATTAGTGCCCTAGCACTCAAACAAGCTCATGAGCTCACCATATCAATTAAAACCCTACAAAACAACCATAGGTTAGAACTCAAATGCATCTCACAAGGTGAGAACAAACCCCAATTACCAATGCTAAGTATCCAATCCTGAAACAAAACAACAAAGTTAGCTTATGTACATCCAATCAACACAACAAAACCCTAGTACAAAGACTAAACTCAAAACCTAATCGAATAACCAAACCAGGACTCATCCTTTTGCATATTACACCTTCAAACACTCCCCCAAATGTCCTCAAAAGGACCAACATCAAATCAATAACCAAGTGCCTCAATTTGCTTATGCCATGTGATGACCAAAAATATGCACAAAATGAACTTCCATCTTAGAAAATTCATATCAAATCAGAAATGCATGCAATGCCTTTGGGATTTTTTGTATACGTTTCTTATGCCATTAATGTACAACATGCAAAAGATCAAGTCCAGAATGATGCAAATGCTATGTGAACAAAAATGCACCAATTCAATGTCAAAAATGTGACACAAATTGTCACATTTTTCTCCATGTGTAAAAAATGATGATAACAGTGAGAAAAAATCCAAACCACTGACCAATAATTCATGTCATGTATGAATGTCATGTGTGCAAAAAATTGGATCAAAAATCTCAAAATTGAGGATTTCACAATGCATGGAATGCAATAGGTCAAATTGGCACAATGTTGATTCAAAAATTCACATATAAAAATCCAGACATCAAAAATTCATGAATTCAGCACCATAAAAAAGTAGACATCAATACAAAACTATGAAAAAAAATTGGGACTCAATTGGACTATTTTTGGATTTTTCATGAATTTTACAAAATGACCAAAATAATTGAATTATGAAATGGAAATGGAGGGAAACGAAATTATTCAAATCAAATCAGAAAAATCCACAGCCACATGATCTGGCGCGTGTTTAGGATCAACGCTCCACATTTAAACATCAAAACACGCCGTTTCATTAATTGACTCAGCGCCCAGTCATCTGTTCAACGCTAGCGTTGCTTTGGTCAAGCAAACATCATCCAATCACTCGTCCACGCATGAGGCCACATGGCGCCCAATCACCAAACCCTAACACACGCAGACGCCGGAGCTACAGCTCCGGTCGTCTTCTCCGACGAGACGCACGGTGGCTCCCACGGCAGCGCCACCACAAAATTTCCCAGAATTTTACAATGCATATATCATTCCAGTCCTTTTTCCATGCTGATTCCAAATATCACATCCGTTTCTCCTAATTCCTCATAGATTTTGCAAATCGAAGAGAGAAAGTTTCTAGATCTAAACTTCCAGTCAACATAACATCCTCAATTCTCACTCAAACTCAAATCTAATCATATATCCATGATCTACTCAACACGATCTACAATTCTATGGCCTAAAAACAGCAAAAGGAGAGGATGAAATTTGAGTCACCTTGGAATGGAGCTCTCTGTACACGCGTCCTCTCAAGCTCTACTACTCCAGATCAATGCCTTTGAACTTCCTTTGAAGCTTTGTGCAAAAAGAACTGGTTGAAACCTCTTGAATGCACCTCAATTTCCAAATTCCATTGCCATGAGAATGCTCTTGATCTGCTCGAATTCTGGCTGAATTGCACCAAACAATGGATGATTCTTGATCAGTGAAGCATGAGGATCAAGAATATGTAAGAATCTTTGAGGTTTGTGTGCAAAAAATGGAAATTCGAAGAGAGAGAAAATTGAGAGAGTTCTTGAATTTTCAGATCTGAAAAGTTGGTTATGGCAGTTATGATTAGGGTTTGGCTACTTATACTTCTTGCTAATTACACTGATAATCATCTTTTCCATCCACTAATCATGATTAATGAGTTATGAAGCAAATTGCAAAAATGCACATTAAGCTCCCATGCCCATAATACATGTGTTCAGCTCCATGCAATGGCTTTAATTCACTCATGAACAAGCAAGGGCTATGATTTGAATATTAATTTACTTGCATCTTAAGCCAAGAATGAATGGTGAAGGTTTGCTCCATTTTGTACATGTGTGAAATAATGTGAATTTTGACCATGATTCCTTTGCACAATTGAGCCAAATGATGTCATTTTGAGATGCCTTGAACATGAGAAGCACTTTGCAAAAAGAATGAACCAATTTGAAGCATTATATCAAAAGTTATGCCATTTTGAATATCCATGCATACTTTGTGATCAAATGACCATAACTCCACAACCAATCATCATATGGACATGAATTAGGACTTTTTGGAAAGGGGAGACAAAGATCTACAACTTTCATGTTCACCAAAAATCCATTTAAAACATCTTTGACATTGAAAAGTCAAGTTGAATGTGGACCAAAAACTTGCCAAATTTGGAAACTTTGCATTATAGGTCACTTTCCATTTTTAGTAACTTTTGCCATGACCTTTGAATCTTCAAGATGGATGCTTAGAATGATGAATGGACCCCATTTTAACATGATTGAGGTGTCTAAACTCATTTCCCCACCTCATAGCTCTCAGTTGACTACACAGTTGACTTTTGGTCCTCAAATGACCTTGAAATGTCTTGATGATGACTTGAGCCATGATGATGGTGATATCCTTGCAGATAAGATGATGCTCAAAACCTTTGAAGAATCAAGAAACCCTAATTGGAACCCATACCCTCAGATGGTTGATGATCAATTCATAGAGACCCTCAGGCTTGAATCTCCTAACTTCCCCATCTTCTGAAAAGGCTTTGGAGGATGATCTTCTTATTTTCATATGAGATGCAAAATGCAATGCCTAATGCCCTAAAACATGAAATGAAATGCCCCAAACTAGTCTCAAGAAGAGGAGGGCAAATTTTGAGGTGTTACACTCTTGACACAACAATTTATCTATAACTCACCTTAACCCAACATTTGTTGTATAAAATTCCTCAATTTTTTATTGTTCTCTTCAGCAACTAGCTCCTCCAGGATTAAACAACTCTTCATCAATTGTACTCTTATCCTGGTGATAGGGGTTTGAATCTCTTCAACCTTATGGATCAATTTTCCTTGATCACTCTCCTCAATGGCACTGACGGAAGCATCCTTATGTGTTGGCATAGGATTGGTGTTCACGTTCGGGTGTCTCGGAGTGAATGAGACGACCTTTGCTTCGATCAAGTCTTGTACCTGATTTTGAAATGCAAAACAATTCTCTAAGGTATGACCAGGTGCTCCCATGTGAAACTCACAATGGGCGTTAGCATCGTATCCAGGTGGATATGGAAAAACAATTGGTTTTAACTCCCTCAATGTTAGAAGGCCCTTCTTTTGCAGATATGGGAATATCTGGCTATAAGGTACTGGTAGAGGATCAAGTTGCCTTCTTAGAGGTCTTGGCTTGAATTGTCTTGGTGGTGCAATGTTTTGCTGATGATGATGTTGTTGATGTTGTGGTTGATACACTTGTTGTTGTTGCATTGAATGTTGATAAGGTATGGGTACCACGGCGGCGACTTGGCCATATGAAGCCTGTTGCTTCCCCTTATAGCTTCTGGATATAGCGTTTGTTTCACCTTCTCTTTTCTTTGGGAAGCCTCAAGAATACTTTTTCGTTAAGCTAGGGGATGCCACAACTCCTAGAATCTTTCCATCCCTCAACCCTTTCTCTATGCGATCTCCAATTGTGACTAGATGTGTGAAGTCAGACGCTGCACTACTCACCAATCTATCAAAGAATGGGTCCTTCAAGGTGTCTACGAATATTCCGGTCATTTCCTTTTCAGACAGTGGTGGATCTACCTGAGCAGCCAACTCTCTCCATCGCTGGGCGTACTCTTTAAATGACTCACTTTCTTTCATAGCCATCCCTTGCAACTGCATTCGGTCAGGTGCCATATCTAAGTTATACTTGTAATGACGGAGAAATGCGTCAGCCAAATCCTCCCAGCTTTGAATCCACCTCTGCTCTAAGCTCATGTACCATCTCAGAGAGGCTCCACTTAGACTGTCTTGGAAGCAGTGTACAAGTAGTTTGTCGTTTTCGGTATGAGCAACCATTTTCCTGAAGTACATTACCAGGTGACTTCTTGGACAAGTCTGTCCTTTGTATTTCTCGAAATCAGGAGTTTTAAATTTAGCCGGGATAACTAAATTTGATACCAAACACATGTTCATGGCAGAAGCGCCGAAGATATTATTCCCTTCTATGGCTTTGATTTTCTTTTCCAGGGTACGGAGCCTATCTACAGCAGGATCTGGAAGTATCTTAGGCTTTGGTTGATCAAGCACATAGAAAGCATCATACTGATCATCTCCAATTTTAGATCCATGATGAGTAGACGTATCAGAAGGTTCTGCACGATCCCCATCTCCTTTGCCTCCTACTGGTATATGAACCAATCTCTTCTTGGTGGGGACGTAACCCTCATCTTGGGGGTTCAAACCTGGTGTGCTATCATTCCTTTTTGCCCTAGCTTCCTCCTCCTCAATCCTCTCTCTTTGAGCAATTGCGAGCATTGTCTCCAACAGTTGATCCATTTTCTCTTGGATCGTATTGATGTCTGTCCTCATGGTAATCTGGTTAGCCTCAACTTGCTCTAACGTCATCTTGTAGTTGCTTCGCATCTCGTTTCGGTGTTGATTAGTCAGTGTGGCTAGATAAAGGGTAAAAAGGTTGGGTAAGTTTTTTTTTAATTTTATGAAGTGTGATGCATAATGAAGATGCGAATGTCATGCGTATTTTATTTTCAGGGAATCATTCAAGTTTCATTAGTTGTTAGTAATTCGAAGAAACAAGAAATACTTAGAATAACAATAATGGAGTAATTTTTAAACGTCATTCATTCAAGTACATAACATAGGGGTCCAAAAAGGCCATAGTTCGAAATACATTTGTTAAAGGAACAAAATATAAGACATAAGAAAATTAAACTGCAGGCTTTCTGGCTTAAAGCTCTTCTAGTTCCTCCTTGAATCTCTTCAGCAACCCTCAGAACAGAATGAAACTGATTATGGTTGGAGGAGTTCTATCTTCCTTCAATTCTTCGACCGCGTCTCTTAACTTCCATGGTAATTCTTTAGCTGCCCAATTACAAAACCCCACTAGCCCATCGAGCTTTGCACAAAACTTATCCCTATATCCTTGCAAGAAGTCTATGGTCTTCTTAAAGGATTCATAATCTTCAATCACATAGTCTCTCTCCTTCAACCATATGGAGTTGTCTTGGTGTAATGACTCTAGCTGGTTCTTCCAATAGCTGGCAGACTCTTTTGCGTCTCTTACTTCTCGACACTTCCCCTCCCATATCATGGGTGAAACCCTAGAAGCTTCGGTGGCTATATTCTTGAGTCGGCGTTCCTGATCTACTTCAGCCTTTGCATGACGAACATAATTGGTGAGTTCTTTTATCTGAGCCCCAAGTGTATCTCTTATTGTCTTGTTTTCCTTTGTGGCTAGATGCCACCAACGCTCATTGTCTTGACATTCTTTATGAGCATGTCTTAGTTGACCCTTAAGAGTATCTAAACAATGGTCAACTTGTTCTAATCCCACTTTGATCTTTTTTCTCTTATGCTCCTCTTTGTTGAACTTTTCCACATGTGCTTGAAGTTGTGCATCCTTTCTCTCAAGCTCCCACTTCATGGTGTTTTTCTCATTAATGGTTTGCTGGAGTTTTATCTGTAACTCTTCACTCTCTTTTTCTAGCTTTGCCATGGTGGTCATGAGTTCCTCCACTTCTTCAATAGGGACGTGGGTGAGCTTAGGTTCAGGAAGAGGTACAGGTGCTTGAATGACGAATGGCATTTTGATCATCTCCACCCTTTCCTTTACCCACTGAAAATATGGTTCTTTTGTAATCCCATTTGCTCTCCCTAAATCAGCTTTCCCTTTTTGATTGACATTCTTCCAAGCTTCTTTGATTCGTTGGAACAAGCTAGGATTCTCAACCCCAAAATCAAGTAACAAGAAAGCTTCCAAAGACCTCGCCTCTGGAGGGCCTTCCATTGGGTAGCCAAGTTATCTGAGTGATAGAATCGGATTAGCATTCACGCATCCTTGAGTTCCAATAAGTGGTAGATTAGGGAAGTCCCCACAGCTGAATATGATGTCCATGTTGATGTATTCTTTGGAATACCAAGAAAGATCTTCAGATCAGAGTGATCCCAATCTCTGAGGCCAACTAACATCTGTCTGTTCAACCCAAGCACCTGTCTTCGGAAGATGTTCTAGAAACCACTGATATAATAAAGGAGCACAACAAGCGATCATTCCTTTCTTCTTGGTGTACCTATGACTCATGTAATAGTAAACATCAACTAACAAAGTGGGTATTGGGTTCCCAGTAAGGAAAACACAAATGGCAGCCATGTCTACGAAACTATCCATATTCGGGAACAAGACAACGCCATAGATGGCCAATGCAATAGCAGGGTAACAAGCATCCCAACTTTCTGATTTTAGTAGGGTATGAGCTCTCTCCAAGAGAAAACTTAGCAAAAATCCTTTGGTATTCCCTTTGGTCTCTAGGTTAGCCTCTGTTTCCTTTTCATCCATGTGAAGCATGCTAGCAATGATCTCAAGGGGAAAAGATTCATCTATCCCTTCAAATAGTGGCTTGTTCTTCATAGGAATCCTAACAAGACACTCGAATTCTTCCAACGTTGGTGCTAGCTGGAAGTCTTGGAATGTGAAGCATCTTAAGGGTAGGTCATAAAATTGGGCCAAAGTGATTAAAGTTGTATGGAGGATGCTGAGCAGATTTCCATAATTCTTCACAAAGTTAATTCTGTATACCGGGTGCATCTGAGAGACCAAGTCACGTAATCTCCTTAGATCGGGATCTTTGAACTTGAAAGAGTAAATATTTCTTTTGCTTGATTCCATGTTTCTTGAATTCCTGCAACTCATGACACTCAGATTCCTTGGAAATAAAATAATGTGAATGTTATGTTATGAATGATGTTATGCATGCCACAGGTAGGTCAATATACAGGTCGTGAGAGCGTGTATCCTTGGTTACTAAACAAAACCATTTTGGGAGGATGCTAAAGTTAAGAGGTTCCCAAGGTCATCAATCATTATTTAGGAAAGTTATTGTCATGACGAAAACTCATCTGCAAATAACATCCCCAAACTGAGTCTCGTTTGAGCGAGGCCTTCGTACGGTCCCAAAGAGGAAGACTCCTAGTGGGTCCATACTACACAACTCTCGAGTCCAAGGTTCTAATAAGGTTCTCAGAGTCATAGATCGAGGTTGGGAGTACTACTGTAAGGTAGTAATACGCCCAAGGGATCTCATCTGGTTGGGGCTTTCGTATTAACCCAATAAGTTTGAGACTTTTCAGGTAAATACTATATAACCACCGAATATAATGGGTTAAAAGGTCCCTAGAGTCATTGATCCAACTTGAGAATACTATCATCGTGACGAAAACTCGTCGGGCAATAATATCTCAAGAGAATCTCCTCTAGGCGGGGTCTTCGTATCTTCCCAACAAGGAAGACTCCTTGTGGGCGCCCACTACACAACCATCAACTTAACCTTATGGTTTTTCTCAGACTCGGGTAGAGAGCCTATCTCACAAAGCACTACTAACAGAGAGCCCCAAATAAGATATATTCAATAAATCACAATACAATAATTATGACGGAATAATAATAACAAAATAAATAATAAACAGATAAACAAAATTAACACACAATACATCAATTGAACTAAATTAGGCTTCACTCTCTTTTGCTTGGAGCTAGTCCCCAGCAGAGTCGCCATCTGTCGCATCTCGAAAAATACGATTCCTCGCGATGGTCGCGGAAAAAATTAATGTTCGAACAGAGTTGCCACCAAACTTTATTTATCCCAATGAAGGGATAGGAAAATATCGATAAAACCTTTAGGAAATGGAATAATGGTCGTCGCAACCACATTCGGGTTCGGGAGTGGATTACGCAAGAGGAAGGTATTAGCACCCCTCACGTCCGTTGTACTCAACGGGAACCTTTTAGTTCAATTTTGCGATTTGAGTGTTAATTTATGCTTGTTTGTTATCTTTGGGTTATAAAATATTGAAAATAGAAATGGATGAGAACCTTAGAAAGGGAAAGGGGAGGTTTTTTATTAGTGTGCTCGCAAAGATACAAAAATCTCCTGCCTACGTATCCTTATGGTGTAATAAGGAAGTCAGAGCATTCGTAGTTCGGGAAACTACGGTTGGTTGGTGCCTTTTTTAATGAACAACTGTTTAGATCATACCCTAAAGGCTAAACGTTGGCTTGTCTACTCTCGGCGGAGGCTTAAGCGTTGGTTTGTTTTGCGCATTAGAAAGGGTTAAATGGTGTTCTTTTTGAAAAGAGTTTTGGTCACACGGAGGTGACAAGTTGGGTTAATATGTTGGATGTTTTGATTGGTTGAGACGTTTTTTGGTCGGATGACGGTTACTCGGATAGTCGAGTAAGACAACTCGTATCTAAATAGTCGGGAAAGGAAACAGAAGACTCTAGTCCACTTTCTTTTTCATCCTTAACTATAAAAAGGATTTGATAGTAATTAAGGTGTTTTGAAAGGATGACGAATACTCGAATAATCAAGTAAGACAACTCGTATCCTAATAATCGATAAAGGGAATAGAAGACACTAGACCGCTTTTTGTTTCATCTGAATATTTATGAAGATGAGGTTGTATATGGTTGACGTATTTTATAATAAAGGACAAGTACTTGAACGACTGAGTAAAACAACTCGTATCCAAGCATTTGAGAAGAGGAGTTGAAAGCTCAAAACCATCTCCTTTTTCGTATAGTTTGTTAAGAAAATGATTTGATTAAGTTGTATGTTTGCGGAAAAATGACAATTGTTCGACTGACCGAGTAAGAGAACTCGTATTCGACCAATTGGGGAGTGAAGTTGAAAACTCAAAGTCAACTCCTTTTTCATTTAGCTTATTATGAAAGTGTTTTGATTTAGTCGGGGTTTGGAAATTTGTAGAGGAACGACAATTATTTGACTAACAAAGTAAGAGAACTTGTATTCAAATAATCGAGGAGAAACATTGAAGACTCAAAGTCGTCTCCTTTTTCGTTTCTTAAAAGAATTTGATTTATTGGTTCTTAAGGATTAGAAATGATGATTATTCGATTAATCGAGTAAAAGAGTTCGTGTATAAATAATCGAGGAGAGGAGTTGAAACTCAAAACCATTTCCTCTTTTATTCCTAAGTGAAATAACGTTTAACTGTGACCGGGTATTTTAATTCTTAATAAATAATACTCGATGTTGGATCGAGGTTTTAAATTTGTATTTTGTGAATGAATTGAATTTATTTAGTGAATAGTTCATCTAATCGATTAAAATTGAATAGGTCTCATTGTAAGAAAGCCCAAGAGTAAGCCATGTGAGGTTGATGGCGATGCTTTTACAAGCGGTCGACTTACAAAGGTGTTTTGAAAATGGGTTCGACTTTGAATCGAGAAATATGTGATTTATTTTTGAAATTGATTTGAATGATTTTAAATCGGTGAAAACGGCATAATCTTGTCACAATTGTAACACACCATACATATGCATTCAAGACTTGGTATAAATAAATAAATACAAAATAATCATGCACATACACTCTACAAAAATAAGTAATTATCTAAATTATAAGTGATAGTAATAATAATATAATATAATTAATTAAATAATTAATAGATTATTTGATTAAATAATAAGTAATTAAAAAAGTAATGATATAACCAAACAATTGAATATTTACCATCAAGTATTAATAATAATAATAACAATGTATAATTATATAATTTTGAAAGAAAATAAAAATATTGTTTTTTTTATAACAATAATATTCCAATGTATATATTTTATATGTATATATATATATATATATATATATATATATATATATATATATATATATATATATATATATATATATATATATATATATATATATATATATATATATATATATATATATATAAAGTGAACAAATTAAAAAATAAAAGAAAATGAGCTAATGGTGGTGGGAGCCCAAATCTGGGCGTTTTGCCTGAAACAGAGGGGGCGTGAAGAGCCAAAAATGGTCTTTGGGCCCAAATTGAAGGACTAAAACGAAATCAGTAAGGCCCTTAAGGCCTGGTCAACTGTTGACCTCTATGGAGGCTCTTGACCACTGGATCAGGGGACTTTGACCTAGTCAATAAAACAAACGGATGGGCTGTGAGGGTGCACCTCATCATACGGTGGGAGGATCCACACAGGATCCCCTGGTTGACCCAGTGATCAACCCTGCGTGGCACCTCTTGGAGAGGCCACTTGGCGCCCATGTAGCAGCCTCCATTAACAAATAAAAACCAAACATTGAGAGAGAGAGAGCGTCATTTGCTCACCATCCTTCTCTCTCTTCAATTCTAAAAACTCAAGAACGCTCTGCAACTGAGCTCTAAACTCCGTCATCATCCCCGGCCAAACCTGCCGGAGAAGACGGTGGCGGCCGGCCAACCGCGGCGGCGCCGCCCTCTTCTCCGACGACTCCACCTCTCAAACCAAAAAAAATCCAAAGCTAACCCCACCTACTTTTTGTTCCTGAATCCAAATCCGGCTTTGTTTTTTCCAAAATCCGCTTCAATCGACCGGATCAGCACTCCCAAAAGAAAACACAAACCTAAACCCTAACTCAAATTAAATCTCACGCCACCAACGAAAACCCTAACTCATCCTAACCGCAGCCATAGGCAAACATGTGAAAGAAAACCTAACCCTAGGTTTTGAAATTCTCCCCTCTAAAGTTACAATTTGAAGAAATTATAAAAGGGGGTTCAATCAGTATGGAGAGGCGAAGATGATGGTACAAAAAGCTTAAACAGGAATGAAGATTTTATTTGGTCAAGGTTAATCGTCGGCGACACTTTCCTGCTCCGTTTGAGATGAGTCCTCCCTTCTTCCTTTTTATGCTCTTTGTCTTTCCCTATTTTTTGGTTTTGAACGCTGTTGTTGCTTTGTTCGAATGTTAGGGTTTTGGTATTTAACAAATTGTTTTTTGACTGTTGCTTCTTGGATTCAAAAAACGTGTGTTACTGTTAATTTGTTGTTGATATATATGCTGAATTTTTGTCTTAAGATAACTTGTTAGGTTATCTTTTTTCCAGATTTTATGGGATGATTATTCTGTGGATTTAGAGTTGTTTGGATTAGATAATGGAACACATTCTTGGGTGTTCACTTTGGTTCAATGTGCAAAATATTAATCCGTTCATTTTATCAATTATTTTCCAGTTTTCTTTAAGCGCTTATTTAATAAGTCCTTTTAACCTCTAAGTTGATTTTGCAGGTTTTACAAAAGTGAAGTGATGTTGATTGAAAGGAGGTCTGCGCTTGTTTTGGAAAATGGACTTGGGGCACTGCAGCTTCAAACTGTTGGTTTTGGAAATGTCTTTGAAAAGTTCGTTGCTTCAGACTGCTGTATTAGATTTGCAACTTATTTCCATTTTTTCAAATTCATTTTGGTGTACTTAGAATTCTTTGGATAATGTATAAGTGGATTATGTATTGGCTTTTAGATTGATCATGTAAATTTAGGAATTAATATATGAACTTTTGGATTATTATGTGAACCTTTGGATTATTTGTAACACTTTGGGATTAAAAATTCAATTATGAAATTAATCTTTTTTTAAAACATTATCTCAATATTTTATTTGTGTTAATCAGTTAATATATTTAAACTTTATCTCAATTTGAAAATGGATTGTGCCATAATATAATTAAATTGGACTTTCAACTTGGTCACCTCTAATTATGTTTATTATTAGCTTAAATGAGCAACATGAAATATGCACCATAAGCAATAACAAACAATTCCAAAATGAGCTTTAAAACATTGTCCATCACCATAGTCTTTTCCAACAATCCACCTTAGCTTAAAACAAATATATGTTTAAAAATGCAACTTGAATTTAGATATTTATGAGGGATTGAGACATTGGCATAAACATTTGGGATGTGGAAATGAGCTTAATGACAAGTGATCATAGAAAATAACCATGGCTCTTAATACTTACTGATAATCAAATGGACTTTGGACCAGTGATGTAAAAATATTTGAACCATATTTTGCAATATTAATTATGGACATGTTCATGTGAATGGTCCCTTTTTAAAACCAAGAGATCTCATGGATAAGCTAAAATGGGCCTTGTTAACCAAAATGCACATACTATCCCATGCTTCAGTAATGGCAATAAGAGACACATGCAACAAATGTCTTCTTAAGGATCTCAACAGATGAAAATGTCACTGAAGATTTGATGTCACCAAATGCTGAGAAACCCTAAGATAGAGCTTATGTCTTAAGATAAAATTCATGCCTTATAACATCTGGTAGTGAATGCTGGTGAAAGATTTTTCCTTACCCGGACAAAATTGGGGTATGACATAGTCGTCGCTAAGAATCATCACTGAATTCAATTAGATTGGTCCCCAATAGATATCAGGTATTCC
Source organism: Lathyrus oleraceus (assembly GCF_024323335.1). Taxonomy (NCBI): domain Eukaryota; kingdom Viridiplantae; phylum Streptophyta; class Magnoliopsida; order Fabales; family Fabaceae; genus Lathyrus; species Lathyrus oleraceus. The sequence continues at coordinate 185,439,057 of NC_066584.1, read as the reverse complement.
AGTCATTGTTAGGAATCATTGTTGAATCCATACTTCCATATCCGATTTAGGTATTCCATTTGTTTCTAGGAATTACCTTATTTTCCTCCCCAGTCGTTGCTAGGGGCAATCGTCTTTTCTCTTTTATCTGAAGTTCTTATTCCCCACCGGATTTATTCCCTTTATTTTCTCGAAATTGTCAATAATCAAAAGATACTTATGTTGCATACATCACAGTACATGCATAATCATCATAACAATGCATAATCAATTCATATCACCATACCCCAAGCAAAGTAAATTTTTGGTTTCTCCTAAATGTATTTAATCCCCTCCTACCATGAATGCATTGGAAGTCATGGCTATCCATACCATCAGGTCCGAGATGATTAAATAGGGTAAACTGTCATACCCTCAAATTTACCCTACCTCGTATCATATTCTTAAGCCCTAAACCTTAAGCATACATCCCATACATACATCTCATATGCATTTGTACTCAATGGTCACAATGATCCATAAGCCCAAGGCATGGGATTCATCTGTAAAGCCCTAAGATTCTCTGGTCATGTTGAGGTGTGCCCAAGCCACCTTAACCCTAATCTCATCCTCAAGCATCCCATAAATCTTGGAGGATCACTCAAGACATCTCACTTACTCCCCAAGTCCAATTTGGGTGGTGAGTCCCCTTTGAAGAAGCCTCAAGATTCATCTGGTCACCCAAGGACCAAATTATGGCCCTTGGCCCTCTTTTTGGCTTACACAAGTCATGATTCAACATGGATCTTGACCATGCCATTAAGGACCCCTCAAATCCAAAGTTTGTTCATGCCCCATAACCTTTAAACATCTCAATTGGATCCCTACAACTCAAACCTTAATTCATCTGACCATGAAATTTAATGAAACTTGTGACTCAAGGAACCCTAATTTGGGGACTTCTTGACCATTTAACTTGATATTTTTTTGCCATCCAATCACCCTAACACTAATTCAACATCTTTTCATTTCCATTACAATCCAAATCAACAATTTAAACATCCATTCAACATCTTTTCATACTTTATTTTTCAACTTTCCATGACTTGGTCCACCCACCAATTTGACCTAAAATCATTCCAAAAAGGTCCAAGATTCATTTCCCAACATGATATGAACATTTGAGGTCAAAACAACCATCATTGTGGCTTGAAAAGCAAGAAATCACAGAAACCCTAAAACTAGGTCATGTTAGTTGGTCATATTTTGGCAAGAATGGACTATGGGAAGTTCCAAAGACCATAACTTCTTCATTTTTCAAGATTTTTAAATTCAAATTTGAGCCAAATTTTCTAAATAACTTACTCTCCAAATTTGTTTCAATGTCCAAGACCTATCCATTGAGGAAAGGGTTCAATTTTGTTATTGGCCAAGCTGATCCAACATGCCTACCATGCCCTAAAATCATATCATGACCACTACTTTGACATGTTGCCATTTCCAAACCACAAACCCTTTTGACCTGGTTCTTTTTGCATTCAATAAATTTTTGGCATGTAACAAATGGCCCAAAATTGAGACAAAATGCACGAGCCAATTTCATTTGGTCTTGGTCCAAACATGAGTGGTCATCTTGACCAGCACACCAGACTAAGTCAAGTCAGAATATGCAATTCAACATGTCAAGCCCTCTAACTCATTTCTTTTGGTCCCTTTGGTGCAAAAACATATCACAAATGGAATCAAGGTATAAATTGAGGCCAACATGCATGTCAAATCCCCTCCAAGCCAAGAACTTGACCCCATGTGCAAGAAAGCACTTTTTGCCCAAAATGGCCAAAAGAAAATTCCGCAACATGGTGTTTCAATGCCTTTGTTTGTTCCAAAAGGATGCTAAGGACCAAGACCAACTTGTCTGCAATCCAAACAAGCCCATAAGCTAGCTGTTTCATTGTCTCCCAAGTAAACTCCAACCAACCTCTCACTCACATGTGATTTTTGTCTAAAACTCCAAGTCCCCCCCCCCCCCCCCCCCAAAAAAAAAAAACACATCCAGACACCTTCCCTATAAATAGGTGAAGGTGTCCCAGTGCCAAAGCACGTTGAAAGAGGCCCCCGTCACATTCTGACTTTCTCCCTCAAACCTCCATTAACAGAACTTCGAATTTTCTGTTTCAGAGCTTTTCAACCCCCAAACTCTGCCCAGAAACACTCCCCATACATCATTCAAACTTCCTAAACACTCAACCACCCTTCCCTGAGCCTCAACTGACTTGAGCTCAGTCGTCGGAAAACTCACTTGAACAAACTTTGATCAGGTAGAAATACTCATCTCCTTCCCTCAAACAAGTTACCCTCTTACTCAAAATCACTCACTGACCATTATCCCTAACCTTGTAGCTTTGATTGTCCCTTATTTAGAATTTAATTTTTGTTTTAGGTCAATTGTGTTCTTCATTTTCGTGATCCAAAACTCCCCACTCATAGCCAATCAATGGCTCTTGAGTGGGGAGAACACTTTGTTTATGATCATTCAACATGTCTTAATTCTTAAGTCTGGTTTAAAATTCATGATTTCGAGTTTTGATTCTGAGTGGTCGAAGGTTGAAGACGATTGTTGCCCGCGTTTTTTTAAATTTGAATAATAGTGTTGTCATGTTCTGATTGGTTAAGGCGCGCGCGAAGTCCATTTATTTATTATTTTTCTTATTTATTCTTGTGAGTGTGGTTTCATATCACCACTGGGTCATTCGCCCAGTGGGTGAGGGGATGAATTCCCCCATGACCCCAAGGTCAGGGATTCAATCCCAGTGTGTGCACCATGACCAAGTTTTTTTTCCTTTAGGTTATTTTCTTTATTTATTTTCCCCATTTTATTTTCCCCATTTTATTTTCTCTTTTGATTTATTTTCTAACCCTCTTATTTTTAGTAATTTAAAAAAGTGTCAAACATCAACCCCCCCTTATTTTTGTCTCTAGAATTTAATGATGACTTTATTTATTTTATTTGGAGTATTTTTTATAGACTTTTGGAGTCTTGAAATGAGGGGCCAATGAAATCTATCATTTTTCATGATGTTAACTTGGTGAGGGTTGATTGAACCTTCCTTGTTTCAAACCTACTAATGGGTGATCAAATGTTCATCCATGGTACTTTCAATCATGGATAGGTTATCCCCACACCAACTAACTTGTGTCATTTGACTTATAGATGAAGCTTATTTGTACATATGTTAATTTATGGATTCATCTTATACATTGCCTTTTCATTTGGTATACACTAACCCATTAACCTTCTATACTTTGTTTGTTTATCATTTTGACTTGTTTATATCATATTCTAACCCTTTATTAACTTGTTAGCATTATGCCTTATCCATATAACTTGTTAATATCTCATGTGGTTCGATATCAACTTGTTCATAACCATAACTTTAACTTTGCTAAACTTGATTACTACTAACTTTTTGTTATTATTATCATTTTATTTACTTATTATGTCATTTACATTTAAGGACTCGTCATCATTATTATTGTACAAATTCATCATACATATCTTATTGTTGTTCGTTATCATTGTCATCATTCAAGAACAACCCAAACATGATAAAATTAAAAGACCAAAAATACTTAATCACTTGGACTTAGAGGATTCCATTTAGGACCTTAGCTTGGAGACCTTTCCTTTACTCTTTGTGATGCTTTGTAAACACTTGGGTTTCATCTGTAACTTATATTCCGGTTGTAAGAATGGCATCATGGCACCACCTTAGGGGGACATGTTTGTAAGACCATTATCCTTTGTTTAGCATAAATCACACTTTGCACACACAAGGTTTTCTCTTGGGCTACCTTGAAGGAGAAGGGCGATCCAAAACGCAACAAAATTTAAAATTTTCTCCTTTAGTGATCCTTACGAATGGGAATGATCAGTGATAGAATAGTTACCTCTTGTGATGATTGAAACCTTTGATGCAGACCTACGGAGTGATCACGAACGTTGAACGACAACAACGCCTCTACTCAGTCCACACGAACGGATTCCTTCAATCTCAGTGCTAGCTGCTACGAATGAAGACTTTGAGTGAGAGAGAGAGAGAGAGAGAGAAAACAAAATTGCAACTTCATAATGCTTCTGCACAAGGGTTCTATTTATAGAACCACTTGTGTGGGCTTCAAGCAAAAAAAGCCCACTTAAGTGTATGTGGCCCATATCTTATAATATGCCAAACTCACTTAAGTGCGTGGTACCTTACCATATTTTGTATTCTACTTAAGTACATCGTACCTTACGATGTTCTACAATTCACTTAAGTGCACCGTACCTTACGGTGTTCCTTAGTTACTCTATCTCTCATCAATCCGTCCTTTGTGTGTGACCCTGTAGGTTTTCGCGGCATTGGCAATTATATTAAATCACGTATTTAACATAATAAATAGTGAGCGGTATCTAGCAACACATCACTGCTACCCAAGACACGAAAATGTCATGTGATCTGACAAATCCTTCTGTGATAATACTTATGCGTATAATTACCCTTTTGCCCTTATGTCTATATTGAATACAAGGCATAGACCTTGTCATCCTTGTCCAATTCAATATTGGGCCCATAGACATTTATCCTGTTACACAGGATGGGCGAATTCCATCTAGGTCACTCATGTCCCTCAACATGCTTCGTGGAGTACCCATCAACTGTCTTTATGGTTATCCAGTTACGGACAATGTTTGATTAGCAATAAAGCACTCAACTCTACATCTAGGGTCCATTGTGGTTTCAGGTCGAAAGGTGGTATACACCATTATCACCATGAGAATAACTTATGACACTTTGCATAACATTCTATGTAGTATTCTCATAGCGGGTCAATCCAGTATAAATATTACTCTTAACATTCATACCTATGTTTAAGACTTGATAACTCCTTATCCATGATCCATGAGATGTGATCATCAGTCTATATACATAATAGTCTTAATGCTTTAATGTTATCCCACTTCACAATAAAGCTCGATTACGGATGCTTTAAGAATAGTGTCCTTATGTTTAATGTGATCTCATGATCAAGTCACACTTGATACATTAAACGGACTAGGTATTCTAGGGACTTTATTGAACAAACATAATAAAGAAAAAGCCTTTTATTATTAATAAATAATTCGATACAAGTACCAAAAGTACTGGCCTCTAGGGCTTACACCAATAATTTCCCACTAGCACTAGAGCCAATAAGACATACCCATAATGCCCATAGATCTAGTATGTCCATCATGCTTCTGCTGCGCAAGAGGCTTTGTCAGTGGGTCAACAATATTGTCAAGTGTAGGTACTTTGCATATTTTCATATCTCCTCTATCTATTATCTCTCGAATGAGGTGGTAACGCCTAAGTATGTGTTTGGATCGTTGGTGAGACCTAGGCTCCTTAGCTTGTGCGATAGCACCATTGTTATCACAATAGAGACCAATGGGACCCACAATGCTAGGAACTATGCCAAGTTCACTAATGAACTTTTTGATCCAAAAAACTTCCTTTGATGCACTTGAGGCAGCAATATACTCGGCCTCGATTGTAGAATCAGCAACTGTATCCTGCTTTGAACTTTTCCAGATCACAGCGCCACCATTTAAGCAAAACACATAACCAGATTGCGATCTAAAGTTGTCCTTATCTGTCTGGAAGCTAGCATCGGTGTATCCAATTACAGTCAACTCTTCCTGACCTCCATATATCAAGAATGAGTCCTTAGTCCTTCTCAAATACTTAAGGATATTCTTGACAGCTACCTAGTGAGCATCACTAGGATCAGATTGGTACCTACTTGTTGCACTTAAAGCATACGAGACATCCGGTCGAGTACATAACATGGCATACATGATAGATCCTATTTCAGATGCATATGGAATCTTATTCACGCGATCCCTTTCTTCCTTAGTTGAAGGGGATTGTGTTTTTGATAGACACAAGCCATGTTGCATAGGTATGAATCCTTTCTTGGAATCGTGCATATTAAAGCGTCTCAACACTTTGTCTATGTACGTACTCTGACTTAGGCCAAGCAGTTTTTATGATCTATCTCTATAGATTCTGATTCCTAATATATAGGCTGCTTCACCTAGGTCCTTCATAGAAAAGCATTTCCTCAACCAAGACTTTACTTGTTGCAGGGTAGGGACATCGTTTCCAATGAGTAATATGTCATCTACATATAATATCAAGCAAATGATCATTCTCCCACTAACCTTCTTGTAGACACAAGGCTCATCTTCGTTCTTGATGAATCCATATTGTTTTAGTGTTTCATCAAAACGAAGATTCCAGCTTCTGGAAGCTTACTTCAATCCATAGATTGATCTTTGTAACTTACATATCTTTTAGGCTTCTTCTGGTATGTCAAATCCTTCAGGTTGTGTCATGTACACATCCTCAAGAAGATTCCCATTAAGGAAAGCAGTTTTGACATCCATCTGCCATATTTCATAATCATGATATGCAACGATAGCAAGTAAAATCTGAACAAATTTAAGCATTGCAACTGGTGAAAAGGTTTCATCATAGTCAACCCCGTGAATTTGTTTATATCCTTTTGCAACCAGTCTTGCCTTATAGGTATGTACCTTACCATCCATGTCAGTCTTCTTTTTGAAGACCCACTTGCCTCCTATAGGGTTAACTCCTACAGGAGGCTCTACCAAGGTCCAAACTTGGTTTGTGTACATGGAATCCATTTCAGATTTCATGGCTTCTAGCCACTTCTCAGACCCGGGACCAGTTATGGCCTCTTGGTAGGTCATAGACTCATCTTGATCCATGAGCAATACATCACCTTGGTTAGTTATGAGATATCCATATCTATCAGGTTGGTCACGTATCCTGCTTCACCTACGCTGGTCTTGTTCTACTTGAGCAGGTTGCTCTTCCACAACTACTTGTGTTTCCTGCTCTAATTCCTCCATAGGTATATCAATGCTTTGTGATTCTTGAATTTCTTCAAGCTCTACTTTCCTCCCACTGATTCCTTTGGAAATAAAATCCTTTTCTAGGAAAACTCCAGTTCGAGCGACAAAAACTTTGCCCTCAGAAGGATTGTAGAAGTAATACCCTCTTGTTTCTTTAGGATACCCCACAAATAAGCATTTGTCAGATTTGGGCTCAAGCTTAGTTGAAACTTGTCGTTTCACATAAACTTCACAACCCCAAATCTTCATGTAAGACATATGTGGTTTCTTACCACTCCATATCTCATATGGTGTTTTCTCAACCTTTTTGGATGGAACACGGTTAAGTGTGTAAGCTGATGTCAATAGTGCATGTCCCCAAAAGGAGTTTGGAAGATCGCCATGTCTAACAAGGTTTTTCTTCTCTCAGATACACCATTCCATTGGGGTGTTCCAGGAGGAGTAAGTTGGGATAGTATCCCTCACTCTTTCAGATGGTCATCAAACTCTAGGCTTAAATACTCACCACCTCGATCTGATCGAAGAGTTTTAATATTCTTACCTAGTTGGTTTTGTACTTCATTCTTGAATCCCTTGAACTTTTCAAAGGACTCCGAGTTGTGTTTCATTAAATACACATAACCATATCTACTGAAATCATCAGTAAATGTGATGAAGTACTGAAAACCTCCTCTGGCTAGTGTGTTCAGTGGTCCACATACATCAGTATGTATGAGGCCCAAAAGATCATTCGCTCTTTCACCTTTTCCTGTGAATGGAGACTTTGTCATCTTTCCAATTAAACAAGATTTGCATGTCTCGTATGATTCATAATCAAAAGAGTCCAAGAGTCAATTTTTATGGAGTTTGGAGATGCGTTTCTCATTTATATGGCCTAATCGACACTGCCAAAGGTAAGTTGGATTTAACTCATTAGGTTTCATCCTTTTAGTATTAATGTTATAAATAGGCATTTCGAGATCAAGGACATATAGTACATTGCTCATTTGTGCAGTAGCATAGAATATATCATTCAAATAAATTGACCAACAATTGTTCTTTATTATAAATGAAAAACCAAACTTGTCCAAACAAGAAATGGAAATAATATTCCTGCTAATTGCAGGTACATAATAACAGTTCTCTAACTGAATTATTAAACCACTAGGTAAAGTCAATACATAAGCTCCTACAGCTAAAGCAGCAACCTTCGCTCCATTGCCAACTTGTAGATTAACTTCACCTTTTGCCAAATCTCTACTTCCTTTTAGCCCTTGCACATTTGTACAAATGTGAGAACCGCATCCAGTATCTAATACCCATGATGCAGAAGTAGATAAATTTATTTCAATAACAAAAATACCTGAAGTTGAAGTCTCTACTCCATTCTTCGTATCTTCCAGGTACTTTGGGCAGTTTCTCTTCCAGTGTCCGGTCTTACCTATAAGACCCTAATTTTGACCCTAAGATCCCTCATGGCATCATAACATGGCATTTGCATAGCCTCAAGGATCATAAGCATCTTGGCTCCTTACCTTTGGGGTGGGATCTCTTGAGAGTTGGTTTGAGATCACCAAGCATACTTGAATTGTATATTATTGCTTTTCTCATTTTATTTTACTAACCAAAAGCATAAAAATATGTCACTAACATCTCTTGTTTGTAGCTTGAGCAGTCACAAGGTCTAAAGCTTCTAGGAGACCCTATGTGTATTGATATGGCCAAGAGAAGATGAAAGCAAGCATGGAAATGGTTCTCAAAGCTCTCATCCATCAAATATTCCTCCCAAATATCTCAATTCATCATTTTATCAAAGCAAATCAAGGGGCTTGAAGCTTGTTTCCCAAGGAAACCCTAATTCATATGTTCATCAACTGTGCCTTGCTCATGAAGCAACCCCAACCCATGGTCAAATACAAACAAGGGAAGTTCTTTAATTCATCATTTCATGCATATTTGAACTTATTTGAGTGTCCTCAATCATCAATTCATCAAGATATGAGTTTTGGACTTGAGAAGTTGATCAATCAATTCATCTGACTATTTTGAAATACACTGAGACCTAACCTTTTATGTCTTTGTCAAATGAAGATGACCCCAAGAGAAAAACTGTTCTTAAGAACCATATGAACAACTTTCATGTTCATTAAAAATTGATTTGAAGCTTTGAAGGTCATCATCCATTCCAAGACATTATAGGTCATTTTGACTAAAATCCTAATTTTGGGTCAACTTCCCAAGGACATAACTCCTTCATTTTTCATGATTTTGAGGTGAGACCAAATGCATTGGAAAGCTTAAGATGTCTAATTCAAATTTTATATTGGTAAAAATTTCAAATCTCAAAATAAACACATGTGATAATGCAAAACATTATAGGTCACTTTGGACCAAATGCATTGAAATGTGAAAAAGTCCAACTTCAAGTGCCCATCACTTCTTCATCAAAAATTCAAATGATGCAAAATGCAGGTCCAAATTGAGTGCCTTGAAAAGATCTACAACTTTCATGTTGGGTATTTTGTCATTTGGAGCTTGCATCATTGAGACAGAAGGGCTTGAACTTTGGCCAATTTTGAAAATCTCACATATGCATGTTTTGCACCCTACACTTCAAGTCCAATTTTCATCAATTTCCAAGGCCCAAATGGAGTTTTGATCAACATAACAAATGATCCTTATACAATAAGCTTTCCAACCATTACTCATGAGGCGGTGTTCCTATTTTTAACATGGCATTTTCGAAGACTTGAATATTATAGTGCATTTTTGGAAAATCATTTCAATTGCCTTGCATGAGCTCATACAGTCCAATTTGCACGTCCATTTTGCTTTCATCATGCATTAGCTTTCAATTCCAAGTGGAATTGGGCCCTTCATGCGCCTGTACAGGCCCATGCATGGAGGCCCTTTCCATTTATGCAAATTTTGAATCATGCATTTCAGCTTGCTTCTCCTATAAATACCATGCCTATGCTCTTCAATTCTTCAACCTAAAGGCGCCCCAATTGCTGCTGAACTGAAATCCTAGCCATCACTAAAGGAACTAATCCATTTTTCTTCAAATTTTTCAGATCTGAATTTTGATTTCATTGATCAATTTTCAAATCTCAAAGTTCCTAAACCTTCTCTTCTTGATCCATAGTGTCTACTGTAAGCAAAAGCATCCAAGGATTGTGACTCAAAGCCTTGCAAATCAAAGGTTTACTTCAACTGTTAATTGCTTCGAATCAGCTTGTATAATGCTCCATTTTCATTGTTGTTGTGTGATCTGAAGTGCTCTGCATAGAGGCAACATTGCTATGCTTTCAATTTCTGAAAATCATGAAGTTCATATGAACACCACAGAATTTCCACTTCTGATTTCTCTCAATATAGAGATCTAGAATGGAATTGAGTGGTACAGGGGTGATGTACATCATCCCAGCTCTCGATTGATGCCTGGATCGTGCCATTTGGTTACCATTTTTATTTCTGCAACTTTGGACATGGTCGGAAATTGGCCGGAGAAGATGGTGGCGCTGGTCACCGTCTGGTCTCCAGATTCAATCAGATCCGTCCATTGCTTTTTCCAGATTGAATCACATGCGTCCAATGTTATGACTCATTCAATGTTATGATTCATTTTATTATTTTAATTCCATTTCATTTTAAAAAATCATATCTCTCTCATTATTGGTCCAAAAATTATGAGACCAATTTCATTCTTCTCCTTTTAATTTCTACTTTCTAAAAATGATTTTTAATATTTTTTATTTTATCATTTGCTATTTTTTAGTAATTTTCTCTTTTCTGGTTATTTTTAATTCATTTAAAATAGTTTTTGATATCCAAAAAATACAAAAATATTTTTCTAACCTCCTTGAATGATGATATATCTATGAAAAATATTCTCATCAATTTATTAATTGATTTGAGATTTATTTGAGATTTTAGTTCAATTAGGTTATTTTAATGCATTTTTAATTGATTTAAAATAGTTTATGACTTCTAAAAATGCTGAAATTTTTTGTCAAACTTTGTTTGACCTTGTTGAACTTGGGATAATCCACTTGGACTTTTCAAAGTTGATTTGAAGTAAATTTGAAGTTTGACCGTTCTTTATTATTTTAATTCAAGTTTTATTTTAATATTGAAAAATTTCCAAAAATATTTTATTTGTTTCTTGACTTCTAATCTTCATTTTGCTTCTGTTTACTATTGTTTGACCTTGATCTTCTCTATCTTTGGTCAATACTTGTTGATTAGTACATACCACTTCCATTAATGCACTTTAATTCTTCATCTTCTTCTTCTTCTTCTTTCTTTTTATTTTTGATCAATGAGTTAACGATTGGTGGTTAGCATTGATACATGGAGGTTTAATCTTCCTTGATTCAAATCTAATTCATCTTGATCATGGAACAAGTGAATGGCTTTGCATTAAGGATAGGTTGCTTCCTAAATCATGCAAAGAACCTAAATCAATACAAGATCATTTCTCATCTTCTTTTTGGCATGGCAAGTTGTTGGAGTTTGATTCACTAATCAAGACCTCTAACTTGTGTTGTTGCCTACATTATTATTGACCGGCCTCAGATAGTTGTGACTTCTACATAAGTCCAATTACGATTGCTTAACATAGCGCTAAATTTGCCTTATGGCACACTAACTATTAACACTAACCATTAACCATTAACATTTACTTCTTGCACTTTACATTTATGCAGTTTACTATTCTTGTATATATTATTCATTTGCTTTTTCCTTTGCTCATTTGAGCACATGTTTATGTTAATGCAATTTGCCTTTTGATCACTTGAGCACATAATTGTGTATATATTATTGTGCTTGTGTTTTGTTTTGATTATTGTGGACCAAATGCAAAGAAATGGACAAATGGACTTAGTTTCTAGGATATTCCCTATGCAAAATTGGAGTAAAAGGACCTTAATGTTGAAGATGAACTAGAAGGACCAAATCTCTAACTCACTCTTGTCCATTCTTGATTTGCTTCATAGAACTCTTTGATGTGTGTGTGCTTTTGTGCTAGGGGATCCTATGTGAACCAAATTGAAGAACCATTGCCATGTTCATCCAAAGTGAAGGATACAAGAGCCATTGGGGATCTTCTAAGAGCTTGTTTGATTATGTTGATTGCTTGAGCTTACAATTATTTTGCTTGCATATTCCAAAGGATGAGAGCTACTTGGATCATCAACATGATCTCAAGAGAGGAACTCCATTTGTGGTCTTGTTTCTTATCCTTCATCTCTTGTATATTTAGGATTTAGCCATTCTTCTTCTTCCCTCCACTCTAACCCAAGCCAAAACTTTTGTGCAAACATTTAACACTTCTTTTCAAACATTAGAAACCTAAGCCTTATGCTTTTGATTTTCAAAATTTCTTTTCATAACACTTATTTTGAATTGAACTTTTAAGTCAACTTTGACCATACTTTGTAAATACTTTTCATTGGTAAATATAACTCATTCAAATACTTTTATGGTTTCAATGGCCACTTTCTTAATCAAAACTTTTTCCATAACCTTTAGTTATTAGGTTTGAGTTATCCTTGAGGTAGATATAATACTCACCTATATCCTAGTGATGGACAATGAGTCTTCCATACTTATTATAGGGTTAACCCCTCACTAGCCTGTTGAAGCTATCCTCACATGGTGGATTTGTGGTTTTAGGTTGAGTTTTCTCCCTTGGATAACAAAAGACCTTAAGGCTTTTGGACCAATCAATTCACCAACTTATTTTGAGATTTTTACCCCGAACTACGAGGTTTTGATCCTAATCGTTTTTAAGATGGTACGTAGGCAATGGGTTTATCCATCCAAACACAAAATATAAATAACTTGTACATTCTCTTCTCATCTCTTCAATCATGTTTGCCCAAACAAATTTTCACAAAATACCAACCTTACAACAAATATGAAAAGGGCTCCCTAGGAGTACCTAGGATGTTTTGGGTGCTTAAAACCTTCCCATTGCATAACCAACCCCCTTACCCCGATCTCAGACATTTTTTACTAGTTTTTGATTCGATAAAACTTTTAGGTTTTTGTTCGCTTTCTAACCATTCCTTTGGATAAATAGAAGTGTGGTGGCGACTCGACTTGTATGGTTTACCTTAGATTTAGTCAATATCTCTAATGGTAACGAATACCCCGCCATTACCGCAATGGAAGCAGGTGCATGCCTTTGCTATGCCTCCACTAGGCTTCAAAGCAGCAACAATGGGTCTGAGTTTGACAACTTCCTTGCCTTTCCCTTTATCACCCTGCTTGGTGGGCCTTTTGTTCTGTCTCTTTCTATTTCCGATCATCAGAATGGACTTCCCTTTTGACTTCAGGTTTTGCTCAGCAGTCTTTAACATGGCTAGCAGTTCAGGAAGAGATTTGTCCATATCATTCATATTGAAATTTAGGACAAATTGACTGAATCTATCTGGAAACGATTGCAAGATCAAATCAGTCGCAAGTTCCTTTTCGAGGGGAAAACCCAACCTCTCAAGGTTTTCCACATACCCAATCATCTTGAGCACATGAGGACCTACAAGGGCTCCCTCAGTTAACTTGCCTTGAAAAAGGGCTTTTGAAACTTCAAACCTTTCATGCCTTGCTTTCTCTTGATAAAGCATCTTCAGGTGTTCAATCATATCGAACGCTGCCATGTTCTAATGTTGCTTTTGTAACTCTTAGTTCATGGTAGCCAGCATGAGACAAGCAGTTTCATTGGCATCATCGACATGCTTCTTATAAGCATCTCTTTCAGCCTTAGGTGCAGAACTAGGAGGTTCCTCTTTAGGAACAGGTTTCTCCAAGACATACAGCTCTATCATGTTTGAGGACAATCCTGAGATTTCGGTGCCAATCCAGAAAATTTGTCCCAGACAATTTTTCCTTGTCAAGGATTGATTGCAAAATGTTGTTAGAGGTGTTTGTTGTCATGGTAATCTACATAAGAATTAATGAAAATATAAGTATCAATAACATATTTAATTAGGCCTTTAATTAAATATGCTCCCACTATTTTACTCAAAACAAATGACCCTCACCATTTGATTCGGAAAACCCCGTTGGAAGATTTTCTAGTGGGTCGAGATCCATATTTCACTTTGTTCTAAGTCCACGTAGGAGGATTACACAAAACTAGGTTATTTAGGTAGGAACTCCTTCCAATTGTATCTAATACAACTATCGAAAATTTCAGTTGGGTGAATAACTCCTTATTCCAATCCATCATATGGATCATTTCCAACTCTTGCTTCTAAACATATATAATCTTATTATAATTTGTTTAGTTAAGTTTGACCCATTGTTTTAGCAATTGATATTACAATTATCCCATCGCACCTTACTAATATAGAACATACACCTCGCGTAGGCGAAACCTACATTATCCGATACTAGTCTTGATGAGTGCTAAAACTTGGAAAGCATAAACTTAATATTTAATTTGAGGGAATTGCAATTATTCTGATCTCACCGGCTCATTTATCATATAAATCGTCTCTCACATGCGTCAACATACATTCACATGCATCAACATACATTCATAATGAAACAGTTATGGCCCCTAGCGCAATTATTCTCCCAAGCCAATGAGAGAACCTAAGCTAACCTAATAACGATCTAAGCTTCTCCAAGCAAGATCTTCAAGGTTGTCCTCCTTTGATCTTCAAGGTTGTCCTCCTTTGATATTGAATTCTTCTCTTTCTTCATAACATTACATTACATAAAAGAAACTCGTTTTACATACGAGGGATCGAGATGAGAAAAGAAGTTACATTAAGAGATTAAAAGGAGATGCATGACACGTAGGTCGTATTTTAAAACCCAAAACAAAATAAAGGAAAACTAAGGTCATAACTGATCACCACAAGACAATAATAATAAACACATTATTATTATTAATTTTAATTCTTTTAATTAATTAAAACCAAATTAAATTTCGGCGATCGATCACACTACACAGAGTTATATATATATATATATATTAGAAATAAATATTTTATGATATTAAAAAAATTGCAACTTTTATGATATATTTTACCAATAAATATTAACTTTCAATTTTAAAAACTTAATAAATATCAAATAAGTTTAACTTATTTGTAAAAGTAATATTTTTAAATTGGGTCATGTTGACACTGATTAAAAATTTTAAATAAAAAATATATTATATGTCCAATGCATTGAATACGCACAATATTATTTAAAAAAATTAATTAATTTTGTTTTCAGTATATTGAATATACATATCTTAAATATATATATATATATATATATATATATATATATATATATATATATATATATATATATATATATATATATTAAAGAATGCTCAACTTTCCTGTTTAATCTTTTAACTAGTATCCGAAATATTCGATAACCTTTTCTTTTTAAGTTTTACTTTAAAATAATTTTTTTATTTAAAAGAGTTGGGTAAACACATCCTTAAACTTGTTATAAGACTAATTTTTAAATAGATAATATTTTATATATTTAGTTTGTATTATATCTCAAAAGAACAATTAAAAAAAGTAAAAGTTATGTTTTTATAGAAGGATCATATTGTTTAATCTTCTAATACTATATTAATCATTTTGCAATTGCTAAGATAACAGAAATTATTTTTATATTATTTTATTTTTCTATTTTGGTGCGGTGTTTATTGTATTCAAATTGATAGATTAATTTAAAATTAATTATATTTAATCAATGACTTTGACGTCTTCAATGTTGTAGACAAAGAGATATGAATATTTCAAATATTTTAATTTTGTTATATTTATAGATTTTATCATATTTGTAAACATTTTAATTTTATATAATATTAATGTCACTGTTGTGAATGTTGTGAATATGTTCACATATTTATCTTTTTTTTCATTTATAGTCATTTTGAATTCGTATTACGAGATGTATTTGTTTTTACTATAAAAAAAATTGTAAAATTTAATCAATCTACTTCCTCAGTTTTTTATTATAAGTCGTTTTTTACTTTTTACACGTATTAAAAAATATCATAATTATGATATTAAAAAAATAAATTATGAAGGGTTTTACAAAATTGTCCTTCATGATATTGAAAAGATAAATTGACATAATTGAAAAGAGAGATAATAATAAATATTTCAGAATATAATAAGAAAAATAATATTAATGATTAATTATTATTATAAAATGACTTATATTATAATAAAAAATATTTTTTTAAAATCACTTATAATAAAAAATGGAGATAGTAATAAATTTGCGCATCATAGATGCAAAGGCTAAAATAAATTTCAAACAAAATTATACCCACCACGAGGAAAGGTGCGGAAATCTCATGAATAGATCTTGGCAGCAAATAAAAGCCATCATCACAGATCTTTATAAATGTTTTTTGTGAGCCCGACAAAGTTTTGATGAACTGAATTAATTTCCCAAACTGAGGTGACCCTCTTTTTCAAACGAGAAGCCATCACCAACATAATTATCATTTCATGGTTTTGTGTTTTTTATTGGGATGTTTATATACTGTAGGTTGTAGACAGATTAAAGGTTATAGATTTCTTAATTAGGTTTATATTTGTTGTTTTAAATTACCCAAATATATTTTTTATAATTATAAATTCATGCAAATATAATGAATTTATTTAATTTGTGTTCCAAAAAAAAATATTTTTAATTTCATCATAATACTCTTTCATTTTTAAATAACTAATTTTTATAAATAAACTTTATCTCAAAATGAACAACCAACATCAATTTTCAATAAGAACAACTTAATTATTATTTTTCTAATCATATGCTTTAATTAATTAAGGATTCTGTTAATTTTACCTTAAATATATATTTTTATTTTTAAAAGTATAATGTATTTTCCTAAGCTCCGTTCAGAGTGAATTTTTGTTTTCTGTTTTGTAAATTTCGATAACTAAAATTAATTTTAGTTTTGAGTTTTAATCCTTTTTAAAATCAAAATTAGTTTTGAGTTGTAAAATTTTTAAATGAAAAATCAAACATAAATATAGAAATAGATAATCATAATACATACTATGTCTTAATTCAAAACAACATATTTCTTAATTCAAAACAATTTATACACGCTACTACAAATAATGAATAAAACCTTCACCCCGGCCAATAAAAAATCGAGGTCAAATTACTTGAAACACGTCATTTTTTAAAGCTTTTTTAATCTTATCCTTCGGTTTTGTAGAAAATCGAAAGGATGTGTAAATTAGAATTTGAGTTTCGATTTCCAGACTCTTGCGTAATTATAGTTTATTTAGAAATAAAATTTCGCTTTTATTTTATAAATCACCTTATTCCTTGGTTATTAAGAAAATTAATATTAAATGTTAATTAATATTTTAATTAATTAAATTGAACGAAGTTTTTATCTCGATATGTTCTCTTGGTTTTTCTAAAAACCAATATGTAAATTCTAAACAATATTTTACTCACTAAACAGAGTGTTAAGTTTCATTCACTTTTTATGCCCTAACAAACGAAACATCATTCTCTCCACCTAACAAACTGAAACACCATCTTCTCCAAGGAGAAAGGAAACTCGAACCTCAAATCAACATTTCTCTTTGACTTTCTCACCACATTTCTGGTATGTAAAACTCTCTTCATGTTGTTGTTGTTGATGTATTTGTAATAGTTATAGTTGTTGTTGTCGTCATCACATTCACTGAATTGCTTGAATTGTTACAAGAAATGATTTCAGAAGGTAACACGTGTCGAACCGTAGTTATGAGGCCAAGAAGATATCGTGTCCAGTGGGTTTGGACTATGTCAAAATACATGCGTAATGAACTAGTTTGATGATTTGAGTAATGACCATACTTCATCGCTCGTTCTTATCATAATACAACCTATCTCCTTGGTTGTGCATGAAGCGCAAATATATAATGTTATCAATGACGATTTTGGGTCCAAGACAATCAGAGAACGACATAAATGTTTATTTAACGCCATTGATTGAAGATTTAAGAATTTTGTGGGAGGAAGGGATTGATGTTGATGATGCGTATACAAGTGATAACTTTAAGATGTGTGTCATGTTGTTTTGCACAATCAATGACTTTCCTGCATAGGGTAATTTCTCTCGGTACAGTGTCAGGGGACATAAAGCCTGTCCAATATGTGAAAATGATACATACTTCCACCAATTCAAAAATGAAGGAAAAAATAGTTTGCCTTGGGCATCAAAAATTTCTAAGACCTAATCATATATATTGTGGATTTCGGAAGGCTTTTAATGGAAAACACGAGTTTGGTATCGCTCTAAAACCTTTAACCAAGAAGGAAGTTTATAAAAGACAACAACACATTAATGTTGTCTTCGGAAAGAAACGAAAAGGGTCCGTGGAGAAAAATATTTGGAAAAAGATGTCGGTGTTCTTTAATCTTCCATATTGTCTAGCCTCGATGTAAGACATTGTTTTGATGTGATACATGTGAAGAAAAATGTATATGATAGTTTGATTGGAACACTTCTAAACATTAAAGGCAAGATAAAATATACTAATTGTAACACCTCAAATTTGCCCTCCTCATTCATGCATTCATTTTTGGTCATTTAACATTTCATATTGCATTTTATCATGTTAATCAGAATTAGCTCCAAGAGTTTATCTTCCAAGAAGCTTGGATATCATCCAAGTCACTTGGTTTCATTTTCAGAGGTTTTTCTTTAAAGGATCAAGCTTAATGGGCTCAGTACAGTTCAAAATTCAACTATGAAGTCAAAAGTCATCTGTTGGTCAACTAAGGGTCAAATGGCTAGGGAATGACTTGAGATACTTCCAACATGTTCAAATGGGGTCTATTCATCATTCAAAACGTTCATCTAGAAGGAACTTCCTGAACTGTCATGCTCGCTAGGCGAGCAATCCTTCGCTAGACGAAGCCCACGCTTCCTCCTTCGCTCCAGCGAACCTTGATGATGTTGCTACTGGAATTGCTCGCTAACCTGCTCGCTGGATGCTCGCCTAGCGAGTAAGTGCTAGCTATGTTTTTACCCAAGTCTGGGAGTGTTTGATGGAACCTTGCTGAATTGTGCTTTGCATGCTGTTTTGAAAAAAAACAAAATCCTGTCATGTTCGCTAGATGCTCGCTAGGCGAAGACAGCAGCGAGATGATTCGCTAGCTGCTCGCTAGGCGAAGACAGTAGCGAGCGTGGCAGAAACCCATTTAATTTTCAGAGGGCCACTCATTTGGGCCCAAAAAACCATTTTAAATTATTTTAGTCTCACTCTCACTCTGACTCAGACTCACACACTTCTCACTTCCATCTCACACAAACCCTAACTGTTGCATTGCAAACCCTAACTGTTGCATTGCAAACCCTAACCGTTACATTTCAAAATCTATCAACCTCTTCTATCAGGTTTGTTCTGTCTCCATTCTTTTATGCTTTCAATGTTGTAAATTCTGTAGAATGAATCATTAGGGTTGAATTTGGGAGATTGGGTTTTTAGGTTTGCATGTATGTATGTTTAGAACGATTCTTAGCATGTTAAATTACTTTGTTTCTGAAATTTGGGAGATTGGGTATCATTAGACTTTTGGATTTCTGAAATTGGACTGTTATCAAGGAAGAACCCAGAACCCGTAGGCATTCGCTGCCACTTTGCTAAGAGAACCTGTGGCGAAGCTTCGCTAAGTCTTCGCTAAGCGAAGCAGTAGCGATCATGACAGTAATTGGTTTTTCTGTTTGCTCTAATCTATTTTGTGTTTGTTGTGACATGTTTTCTATTGCCTCTGTGCATTGTTTACCTGACGATGTTGTTGTTATGGTTCTTTTGTTTGGTGCAACTCATGATTGCATCCCATCTTGTTATTCTAACTAGTTTGTTGAGTTTTTGTGAGGACTCACATGACTCTTGAAGAGATAGCTTGCTTGGTATTCCACTTTATTTGTGGGATACCATTTGGAGATTTATTCTGATTGCTTTGCTGACTTGTTTTCTTTGATGGTGCTAGCCTGAGAGATCTCTGGGTTTCTTGTTTCTTTAGTTGCTGTTACTTCGGATCTTTATCCGTGTGGTAGATCTCTTGATCCCTTTTGCATCTTTCCAACACTTTACCGTTTTCTTAGCTGGAAGACCTCGATAAGAGGCATCTTTCCAACACTTTACTTTTGTGCCCAAAGACCTCCAAGAGGAGGCATCGGTGCTAAAGACCTCCATGAAGAGGCAATTGACGGATAAAAGGGATTAGTAGTCAATCCCCCGTTATTCAGTGTGTCGTTCCTTATGCTCGCACTACGTGTCGATGCTTCAGAACAAAAGCCCATGATCTTTTGTCTGGTCAGTCAGTGGAGAGGGTTTCATCTTTCTGAACCCCCACGCTTTGTCATGAGCTCACCCTGTCCAGGGTTAAGAGCTATGAGGTCTTATCCTCATTACCCTTTTGATCTGCTCACCCTGACGTTCAATGTCAGTGGTTAAGAGCCCATTTGATTACCTTCCCATGGCTTGTTTGTCGAGGTTGATATGACCCCTCTTGACTAAAGTCCTACCCATGCATGTTTGATCCCTCTTGTTGGTGCGTTTACTTTATGCTATATGTTTTTGTGTGGTGGGATCGTCTCCCCATAGGACTGCTAGGCTTCGTATAGTCTCTCGTTTTCATGTCAATTAAGGTAGCACGGTTCCTTCGTCTAGGACTTCCTTTTTGCATGAGCATTCCTAAAACACAAACAAAATCTTTGATTTTCTTTTCTTAAGAACACGTTAACTCCTTCTACTACAGGTGAGTAAGTCTCCAAAGGTCGAGCATCCGGTAGATCGCGTAGTAACGTCGTTCATCTAAAAAACACAAAACAAACAAAAATAGGTTAGCCGAGCTACGGTGCTCTGATTCTCAATCCTTCTTGAGATACGTATGCAGCAGGGTAGGGCCTGTGCGAGCAATAACTCTTTCTTTTCCCTACTTTGATTTTCTCTCTTTCGCATCGCATATAGGACTTTTTATACACACACTTTAGACATAAATAGCAAGCGTGGATCCTGTGGAGTACCACAGACGTAAAGGGGTGCGATAACCTTCCCTTCACGTAACCGGCCCCCTTACTTAGTTTTCTTTGGTTCGAGATTTTGTTTTATCCGTTCCCTTTTGGTTATGCAGTACTACCTTTCCCTCCTCTTGGGATAAAAGTACATAGCTGGCGACTCTACTTTTTTTTTACTCGCCACTCCTTTTCGCGTTTGTACTTGGATTCGGGAAATCCGGGGAGCGACACTAATAAATCGTGTGAAGATATGGTGGTTATGGGTATATGACAAGAGTGATCCCCAAAAGATATAGGAAATAAAATATATTTTCCCCTACATGTCACACTTTGTCTAAAAAATAAAAATATAATATTTTTGCGATTGTTTGCAGGGTATCAAAGTTCCCCAATGGTACCCATCAAATGTGAAGAAACTTGTGTCAATGAATGATCTCAAATTAGTTAGCTTAAAAATCTCATGATTATCATGTCTTGATGCAACAACTTCTACTAGTGGATATCCATGGCGTTCTACCAAAAAATGTAAGGGTAACTATAACCATATTCTGCTTATTATTCAATGTTATATATAGTAAGTCATTGAACTTGAAATTTTAGATGAGTTGGAACATGAGGATGCAATTATTTTGTGTCAATTAGAGATTTTTTTCTCCATCATTTTTTGACATTATGGTTCACTTAATTGTTCATCTAGTAAAGGGGATTAGAATTTGTGGTACAGTTTATTTATGGTGCATGTATCCGGAAGAGCGATACATGAAGATGTTTAAAGGGTATGCAAATAATCATCATCGTCTGGAAGCTCTGATCGTTGAACGATACATCACATAAGAATCCATTGAGTTTTGTACAAACTATTTTTCAGAAGCGAACTCTATAGGAATTCCCTAGTCTCATCGTGATGGAAGATATGATGGTAGAAGTATTCAAGGTTTAAATATCTAGACATTTGGCCTAGATGTAATTCTTCAAACACATTTATATATATATCGAATAACGTTAATGGAGTTCAACCTTACTTGACCATTCACAAAAGTATTATCAAGGAAAAATCCCCTCGGATGAGTGAAAAAATGTTGTTGACAGAGCATAACAAAACTTTCATATCTTAGTTTAATGAAAAAGTTTCTAAAGAGAGTAGTGCATCAGACACAATTAAATGGATGTCACATATGCATAAATTTAATGTAATAAATTGGAGTTCATATGGCATTACTAAATATTCATTCTATATAAAATCAAAGGATGATTGTAGTACCGTAAAAAATAGTGGGGTTATGATTGAAGCTAAATCCATGTACTTCTCTAGTTCGAAAGGTAAGAATCGTGTATTGGCATCTAGAGCGTACTTTGGCGTCATTAAGGAGATTGTGGAAATTAATTATGTTACTTTTAGAGTGTCTTTATTTAAGTGCAAGTGGATTGACTTTAACACTTGTGTAAAAACTGATAAATTAGGATTCACACAGGTTGATATTCAAAAGGAGACTTATATGAACGAAGCATTCATCATGGCATCCCAAGCAAAACAATTTTTTTATGTCACTGATACTTCTAACACAAGATGGTCAATTCTTCTAGAAGAGAAATATATTCTGATAGTGATAAAAATCAAGATTTAAATTTTGATACCTCTTCTTTTGCAACACGTGCACGTCTCTCATCTGAAGAAGATGATTATGATGATGGTGTGCATGCTATTAGTCATGATCATCAAGAGGGGATATGGAAAAACTAGTAAGTAAATATTATATATCACTTAGTAATATATATTTACTCATTTATATTTTTTATATTATTTTTACTAAAGATTTAATGTTGTTATTATTCATGATCTTAACAGGTTTTAAATGTGGTTCAAATTATAGGTGTTTAACGATCGGTGACAAATCACATAAGAGAACTTTTGAACGGCGTACAAGACTTTGAATTTTGGTTATTTCTTTTGTTGGTTAATAATTTGTTTTAGTTTTAGTGTGTTGTAAAATTATAAGATGTACATGTGCCATTTTGACTTTGCAAATGGTGTAAATAATGAATATTTTTGATACATTGTATCTGTTTGAGAAATGGGCAAACGGTACAATGTTTATGCTTCAGAAATGGGCAAAACATGATTCTATAATACATACTCAAATAAAAATAAAAAAATAAAATCAAATAACAATGTTTTCCCTCAATTATTATTATAAACCGAGGTAATAATTGTTCTTTAATACCTTGGTTTCTCAAATAACCGAGAGGAAATATGGGACACGCCATCCAGTTCTGAAAATAAATAAAAATGCACAAATTGGGGATCAAATTTGTGTGAAGAACACTTTACCCCTCGGTTATTTCAAAACTGAGCGATAATGTGGCAAGTTTTCATGACGCTCTTTGTTACCTCGCCTCTGTAGTCAAGGTTAAATTCCCTTCGCGTCCGTGGTTAAATTCTGTTTTTGTTGTAGTGACAATTAAATTTACAAAATAATTAAAATAATATTTTGTATTTTTACTGATTTTAATAATAGTGATTAAAAACAGTGGTTGTTAGCGGATTCATATTAGAGTAGTGATTATTGGTCATGAGAGTAGTGGCAGATGGTGGTGGTATATGGTGTTGACTAATAATAGTTTTGGGAGGTCAAAGTGATGGTTAGAATGGTAGTTAGAGGGGATGACAGGTAGTCACATTAGTAATCAACGATGATCATAATGGTGCTCGGTGTGGTCAACATGGTGGTTGAGAGTGGTCATTGTGATGGTTGGTAATGACTAGAGTGGTTGTTGGCAGTGGTCAAGGTGATTTTTCATTTTGTTTTTGTTTTTCCTAGTACCCTTTAGAGCATTGTCATATGATTAAATAAATTATCCATTTCCTCTTCACTAAAATCATCATTAGCATCATAGTCATCAAATGCAATACCCAATGCATTGTCATAATAAAAGATCGCATCATCACTATCATCCTCACTTACAGAAATTAATAAGCAGAATAGTGTTTTCGACAACAGTTTAGTTGATAAGTGTTTTCGATACTTCGACAGATTGGTGGTTCGATATTTCGACAGAAGAAGATGTCTGCAGATGAAAAGACGTCTTTGACAAGTATGGATGATGTTATGATATTTCGACAATTCGACAAGTCTGAGGAGACGCGTCGTTTCGACGTAAAGCGGAAATTCAAATTCAAAAAGTTATAACGTTTGGCAGAAGACGCGTGGAAGCACCTGGCGAAAGGAAGTCATGCAGAGAGCCAAGTGTCATAGTTTTAGGATTTATTCGTTAGTGACAGTTATTTTGTTTGTATATAAATAGGATAGTTGTTATCAGAATGGGTGTGTAAAAACTTGTACAAAATTCCTGCAAAATACTCAAAGTACCCGTGTGAGAGAAAAGAGTCTTATCTGGAAAATGTACGTGTGAACAAACACCATTTCTTTAAAGTTTTATCTTATAAATTTCAAAGTTCTTTACCAAGTTTCCTTTACATTTACCAGTCATTTATCCTTTGCATTTACTTTATGCAATTTATTCTTCGCCATTTATTTTTTGCCATTTATCTTAGTCTTGTTAAGTTTACTATTACTTAAGCACTTTTAGTCAATATCTTTCGTACATGAAAGACTTAGTAAACCAAATAAAGGATACAAAGGTTGTTCTAAAGAGTTACAAAGTTACTTAAATTTGCACATGTCCTAGGATTTGTATGGTTGATCCTGCAAGTAACCCAATTCAATAAGTTTTGGAAAACCAGAGGTTGTTCGCCAAAATCAACAGCGAACAAATTGGCACACCCGGTGGGACCAGTGCGAAATCTAAAACTTAAATAATCTTTAGTCAAGGTTTCTTCTTCATTGTATGAGACTAAGAAGCGGTAAATTAGCCGTATCTGACGTAGAAAGACCTAAAAGAACGAGAGTAAGGAAAATGGCGAGTCAGCCAAATAATCAAAATAATCCTAATCCAAATGAAGTCATACCAGTATCCAACCCTATCCCTTCGACAGGAGGAAATGTGAGATCAGTCCCTGTGTCAGAGGTTGTGCCTTCATTAACAGGGTCAATACCAGCGGTTTCAATATCGCAAAATGCGCCTAGTCCGTCCATTATGGCGCAACAAATGCCTGTTGGGACACCTCCTCCTATAGGGAATGCTTCTAGGCCTTTTGTGACAAATTTCACCATGCCTCTGTCTGGTAGGGAACAACCATTTGGAATGCCAACTTCGGTAATGCCAAATTTACACAATTCGCCGGTATTATATTCTGATTCTATGGCCAATATGTCTTCACCATTACAAGGGTCAGGATATGGCGGAAACATGAGTAGACTAAACCAACAACCACTTTACATGCCGGCAATAACAAATAATTCTGCGCAAGTAATTATACAACAAATGGACGAGAGTAATCATGATATGGTCCAAATGTTGACACAACAAATGAGGGCGGTGTTTAATCCTCTAATACAAAACACCACCCAAACAAACCAATTGTTGGCAGCGCAAATGACGCGCATTGCTGACTTTTTTGGGGTCCCTCAAACTCGACACACAGAACAAGTGGTTTAAGACCCAGTGATGGCGGTCCAAGAAGAGCCTACAATAAATCAAATACCTTTAAATAATCCCCAGGCAAACGTCAGAAACCAAGAGGAAGTAGTCGAACAGCCTCGTGTCGAAATTCCTGTTCCACAAGAGCCTAGAAGGATAGTAGTCAAGAGAGGCCAAGACGCTGATGTTGTGTTGCAACAACGAATCTGGTATAATAACTTGCCTTCCGAAAACCATTTAGAGGCCATGGTCGAAATGATAATGGCACAAAATGGGGTAAACGTAGGATTACAAAGGCCCAGTTACGCTTCCCCACTGTCGGAATATATTCTGCAAGAAGAATTGCCCCCAAGATGGAAAGTTCCTAAGTTCACCAAATTCTCAGGGGATACTAGTGAATCCACCATAGAACATGTATCACGTTATCTGATTGAAGCAGGAGAGATAGCCCGTAATGAAAATTTGAAAATAAAATACTTTCCTAGTTCTTTGAAGAAAAACGCGTTTACTTGGTTTACATCCTTGCCTGCAAACTTAGTGTATACGTGGACCCAATTAGAGAGGTTATTCCATGAACAATTTTACATGGGACAAACCAAAATAAGTCTGAAGGAATTAGCCAGTGTTAAGAGAAAATACACCAATAGATGATTATTTAAATAGGTTCAGGTTGCTAAAGGCTAGGTGTTTCACTCGGATGCCAGAACATGAGTTAGTCGAAATGGCCGCAGGGGGTCTAGATTATTCTATAAGAAAGAAACTAGACACTCAGTATTTAAGGGATATGGCGCAATTAATAGATAGGGTGAGACAAGTCGAAAGGTTAAGGGATGAAAAATTTAGAGCAAATAAAAATAAAAAAGAAATGGTGGCCTATGTAGGGGTATGTCAAGATGATGAATACAACGAAAACGAACCAAGTAACTTCGACGAACAAGAGATTGACTTAGCAGAACTGAAGCAAGGCCCACCATATTCGTGTAAAGTACTAACTCCGTCGAACGGAAATCCATTCGAAACCAATGATAAGTTTCCTAAAAGAACTTATACGTTCGACATCACCAAATGTGACGAGATTTTTGACTTATTGGTTAAAGATGGTCAATTAATAAAACCACCAGGCGCTAAAGAACCGCCTGTGGAACAACCGAAAAAGAGAGGTTTTTATAAATACCATAACTTTCTGGGCCATAAAACGTCTCGGTGTTTCCTTTTCAAGGATCTCGTTCAAAATGCTATCCGTGACGGAAGGCTGAAGTTTTGTGATAAGCCAAAACAACAGATGAGGATTGATTCGAATCCCATGCAGCCAGTCGAAGCCCATTATGCTGAACCATCCATTGTGAATATGGTGGAGGTCGAAGTTGCTTCTGACGGCAGTTTTGAAATGGTGGAAGCTGCTGGAGGTTTCGACACTAATATCAACATGGTTGAGATTGCTGATGATCTTACAAACCAGAACAAAGTTGAAGTTACTGAAGGCTTTGACGACCAGAAAAAGATGGAAACTACTGAAGGTTTCGACAAAAAGGACAATGACAATATTGCTGAAGATGTTGTAGATCGACATGGAGAAAATTGGGATTGCTTGGGACAGCCAAGTGGGAAGTACGATTATCTCACGAAATACACTGCGCCTGCAAGTCCTCGTATCGACATCAACGCTATCCAGCCAACCGGGTGGGGGGATTTACCTTTGAGAAACAATGAAAAAACAACTGAGACAACTGACAATCTCCCTATCATCAAAAAGAAGGTCCCTGTGTCAGAGGTTGTGCCTTTGTTAACAGGGTCAATACCAGCGGTATCAATATCGCAAAATGCGCCTAGTCCGTCCATTAGGGCGCAACAAATGCCTGTTGGGACACCTCCTCCTATAGGGAATGCTTCTAGGCCTTTTGTGACAAATTTCACCATGCCTCTGTCTGGTAGGGAACAACCATTTGGAATGCCAACTTCGGTAATGTCAAATTTACACAATTCGCCGGTATTATATTCTGATTCTATGGCCAATATGTCTTCACCTTTACAAGGGTCAGGATATGGCGGAAACATGAGTAGACTAAACCAACAACCACTTTACATGCCGGCAATAACAAATAATTCTGCGCAAGTAATTAGACAACAAATGGACGAGAGTAATAATGATATGGTCCAAATGTTGACACAATAAATGGGGGCGGTGTTTAATCCTCTAATACAAAACACCACCCAAACAAACCAATTGTTGGCAGCGCAAATGACGCGCATTGCTGACTTTTTTGGGGTCCCTCAAACTCGACACACAGAACAAGTGGTTCAAGACCCAGTGGTGGCGGTCCAAGAAGAGCCTACAATAAATCAAATACCTTTAGATAATCCCCAGGCAAACGTCAGAAACCAAGAGGAAGTAGTCGAACAGCCTCGTGTCGAAATTCCTGTTCCACAAGAGCCTAGAAGGATAGTAGTCCAGAGAGGCCAAGACGCTGATGTTGTGTTGCAACAACGAATCCGGTATAATAACTTACCTGCCGAAAACCATTTAGCGGCCATGGTCGAAATGATAATGGCACAAAATGGGGTAAACGTAGGATTACAAAGGCCCAGTTACGCTTCCCCACTGTCGGAATATATTCTGCAAGAAGAATTGCCCCCAAGATGGAAAGTTCCTAAGTTCACCAAATTCTCAGGGGATACTAGTGAATCCACCATAGAACATGTATCACGTTATCTGATTGAAGCAGGAGAGATAGCCCGTAATGAAAATTTGAAAATAAAATACTTTCCTAGTTCTTTGAAGAAAAACGCGTTTACTTGGTTTACATCCTTGCCTGCAAACTTAGTGTATACGTGGACCCAATTAGAGAGGTTATTCCATGAACAATTTTACATGGGACAAACCAAAATAAGTCTGAAGGAATTAGCCAGTGTTAAGAGAAAATACACCAATAGATGATTATTTAAATAGGTTCAGGTTGCTAAAGGCTAGGTGTTTCACTCGGATGCCAGAACATGAGTTAGTCGAAATGGCCGCAGGGGGTCTAGATTATTCTATAAGAAAGAAACTAGACACTCAGTATTTAAGGGATATGGCGCAATTAACAGATAGGGTGAGACAAGTCGAATGGTTAAGGGATGAAAAATTTAGAGCAAATAAAAATAAAAAAGAAATGGTGGCCTATGTAGGGGTATGTCAAGATGATGAATACAACGAAAACGAACCAAGTAACTTCGACGAACAAGAGATTGACTTAGCAGAACTGAAGCAAGGCCCACCATATTCGTGTAAAGTACTAACTCCGTCGAACGGAAATCCATTCGAAACCAATGATAAGTTTCCTAAAAGAACTTATACGTTCGACATCACCAAATGTGACGAGATTTTTGACTTATTGGTTAAAGATGGTCAATTAATAAAACCACCAGGCGCTAAAGAACCGCCTGTGGAACAACCGAAAAAGAGAGGTTTTTATAAATACCATAACTTTCTGGGCCATAAAACGTCTCGGTGTTTCCTTTTCAGGGATCTCGTTCAAAATGCTATCCGTGACGGAAGGCTGAAGTTTTGTGATAAGCCAAAACAACAGATGAGGATTGATTCGAATCCCATGCAGCCAGTCGAAGCCCATTATGCTGAACCATCCATTGTGAATATGGTGGAGGTCGAAGTTGCTTCTGACGGCAGTTTTGAAATGGTGGAAGCTGCTGGAGGTTTCGACACTAATATCAACATGGTTGAGATTGCTGATGATCTTACAAACCAGAACAAAGTTGAAGTTACTGAAGGCTTTGACGACCAGAAAAAGATGGAAACTACTGAAGGTTTCGACAAAAAGGACAATGACAATATTGCTGAAGATGTTGTAGATCGACATGGAGAAAATTGGGATTGCTTGGGACAGCCAAGTGGGAAGTACGATTATCTCACGAAATACACTGCGCCTGCAAGTCCTCGTATCGACATCAACGCTATCCAGCCAACCGGGTGGGGGGATTTACCTTTGAGAAACAATGAAAAAACAACTGAGACAACTGACAATCTCCCTATCATCAAAAAGAAGGTCCCTGTGTCAGAGGCTGTGCCTTCGTTAACAGGGTCAATACCAGCGGTATCAATATCGCAAAATGCGCCTAGTCCGTCCATTAGGGCGCAACAAATGCCTGTTGGGACACCTCCTCCTATAGGGAATGCTTCTAGGCCTTTTGTGACAAATTTCACCATGCCTCTGTCTGGTAGGGAACAACCATTTGGAATGCCAACTTCGGTAATGCCAAATTTACACAATTCGCCGGTATTATATTCTGATTCTATGGCCAATATGTCTTCACCTTTACAAGGGTCAGGATATGGCGGAAACATGAGTAGACTAAACCAACAACCACTTTACATGCCGGCAATAACAAATAATTATGCGCAAGTAATTAGACAACAAATGGACGAGAGTAATAATGATATGGTCTAAATGTTGACACAACAAATGGGGGCGGTGTTTAATCCTCTAATACAAAACACCACCCAAACAAACCAATTGTTGGCAGCGCAAATGACGCGCATTGCTGACTTTTTTGGGGTCCCTCAAACTCGACACACAAAACAAGTGGTTCAAGACCCAGTGGTGGCGGTCCAAGAAGAGCCTACAATAAATCAAATACCTTTAGATAATCCCCAGGCAAACGTCAGAAACCAAGAGGAAGTAGTCGAACAACCTCGTGTCGAAATTCCTGTTCCACAAGAGCCTAGAAGGATAGTAGTCCAGAGAGGCCAAGACGTTGATGTTGTGTTGCAACAACGAATCCGGTATAATAACTTGCCTGCCGAAAACCATTTAGCGGCCATGGTCGAAATGATAATGGCACAAAATGGGGTAAACGTAGGATTACAAAGGCCCAGTTACGCTTCCCCACTGTCGGAATATATTCTGCAAGAAGAATTGCCCCCAAGATGGAAAGTTCCTAAGTTCACCAAATTCTCAGGGGATACTAGTGAATCCACCATAGAACATGTAGCACCAATCTGGAAGCAGTGAATAAAGCCAGGAGAAAAGGAAATTCGGGGACAACAGGATATGACCCAAGAAAAAGTGATCATCACCAATGGAGGCGTGGAGAAAGACACCATAGCACTTACAAACCATCCAACAAAGCAACGGATGACAAATGTGTTCAACCAATTAGAGATGCTCAAGGATAGAAAACATGGAGAAAATTTGAAGTTCAGAGAGGCACTTCGATGGAAGGTAAGAAGGAGGTGGAGAAACACAAGCCGAGACCATATCCTTCAGAAAACTACAAAGGAAAAAACCCTATGTCAAGATCCCAATGGAGAAGATTCCAGAGGCAGAAGAGGGCAGAAAAAGAAGCCGCAGAAAAAAGCGTAATTGGAAAAGATGCTGACAGCAAAGATAAAACAGAATCCAGTGACAATGCTCAGATAGTAAACAAAGAGGAGCCCTCCCACCAGATCAATCCTGGCAGCGTGGTCGAACCAATGGTGTCCAGAGAGAAGGTGCAAGAAGACGACGAAATAACTGACAACTTCGAATCTGACTCAGAAGCGTCCTTTATTGTGATTTGTAATGTGGTTTCTGTCCTCCCTAAAGATTATGATAGAATCATGGAGGTCGAAGACGAGCAAGGTGAGATGGAAGAGGAAACAATGGTACATAGGCCCGTTTGCTACTACGTCATGAACAATGGTTGCGTCGAAGAACAGAATGCTTTCTTCGAAAGGCCAGATGATTCCATGAAGGCACATTTAAAGCCTTTGTTCATAAAAGGAAGGTTGAGAATGTTGGTGTAAACAAGATATTGGTAGATGGCGGAGCAACAGTAAATTTGATGCCTCATTTCATGCTAAAGAAGATTGGGAAGGATGATTCAGACGCAAAACCTCACAACATGGTGTTGTCGAACTATGAAGGAAAAGTAGGAACCACTATGGGCGTTATCCATGTGGATTTGACTGTTGGAACCATAACAAGGCCAACAATGTTCATGGTCATTGCTTCAAGGGAGAATTACAACTTACTACATGGAAGGGAGTGGATTCATGGTGTAGGAGCCGTACCTTCTTCAATGCATCAGTGAATAGCCATCTGAAGAGCAGACAGGATTGTCGAAAACATTGAAGTTGATCAAAGTTATTTCATGACAGAAGTGAACAATGTCAACAGTCGAAGTTTCGACAAGAACCTGGCTCACATACCTCCGTGCAACCCAGCTGAGTTCGACCTAAAAGCAACAGACAACGCCTATTGCTCCATGTACCTTCATCCTACACATGGTTTTCAGTGGGACAAAGAAGTAATTGGCGAATCAAACTACATGTGGGGAACTACTCATATAGCGCCAACAGGATGGGGAAGCGAATTTGATGATGATGAGTAAAGAATCAGCGCTCGAAAGAATTACGGCTTACATAGCCGAAAACAAACTCAAATAGGCCCTTGAGGCCGAAGTAAAATATATGGCTGTCGAAGCCAACAAAGAAAATTCCAACGAACAATGTCCCCAAAGAGACGTTGCAGAAGATTATGATAACAACCAGATGGGCGAATGGCAACACCAAAAGCTTGACGCCATTTATGATGACAAACCTCTGGGGTTCGAAAAAGATCCAGTGTCAACTAATGTGAAGATGGTGGCGCAGGATCCATTAGAAGAAATAAATTTAGGACTGGGGGCAGAAAGTATACCAACCTACATAAGCGCAAAGATGGACCCCCAGTTTAAAGTCGAAATAGTCCAGTTGCTGAAAGAGTTCAAAGACTACTTCGCATGGGATTACGACGAGATGCCTGGTTTAGATAGAAGTTTGGTCGAATTGCAGCTGCCAATAATGGAAGGAAAGAAGCCAGTAAAGCAGACTCCAAGACGCTTCGCACTAGAGATTCTGTCAAAAATAAAAGAAGAGGTCGAAAGACTTCTAAAATGCAAGTTCATCCGCACAACCAGGTATGTCGAATGGATTGCAAATATAGTTCCTGTAATTAAGAAAAATGGCAAACTTAGGGTGTGCATTGATTTTCGAGACTTAAATTCAGCTACCCCAAAGGATGAATATCCTATGCCAGTGGCAGAAATGCTTATAGATTTTGCAGCAGGCCATGAGTATTTAAGTATGCTAGATGGATACTCTGGCTATAATCAAATTTTTATTGCTGAAGAAGATGTTCCTAAAATAGCTTTCCGTTGTCCTGGAGCAATAGGAACGTACGAATGGGTAGTAATGCCCTTTGGTTTAAAAAATGCTGGAGCAACTTACCAACGGGCTATGAATTCCATTTTTCATGACTTTATTGAAACTTTCATGCAAGTGTACATTGATGATATTGTGATCAAGTCTGTTTCAGGGAAAAGTCATATAGACCATCTTCGACAATCCTTTGAAAGGATGAGGAAGTTTGGTTTAAAAATGAATCCCCTTAAATGTGCTTTTGGTGTGCAGGCGGGTGATTTCTTAGGTTTTGTGGTCCACAAGAAGGGGATCGAAATAAATGAAAACAAAGCCAAAGCCATAATGGAGGCGAAAGCGCCATCAACGAAAAAGGGGCTGCAGTCTCTGCTGGGGAAAATCAACTTTCTCAGAAGGTTTATCTCCAACCTTAGTGGAAAAACGCAAGCCTTCTCTCCTTTACTTCGACTAAAGAAGGAAGACTTTGCATGGGGGCAAGAACAACAAGCTGCCTTTGACAAAATCAAGGAATACCTGGCTAGTCCTCCAATTCTAATATCTCCTTGTAGAAAAAGAAGTATGAGATTGTACATTTCGGCATCAGATAAAACATTAGGAAGTATGTTGTGCCAAGAAGATGAGAATGGCGTCGGAAGGGCCATCTATTATCTCAGTAGAGTCCTAAATGATGATGAAACTAGATATAGTATTATTATAGAAAAACTATGTTTATGTGTATATTTTTCTTGTATGAAATTAAAGCATTATATAAAGACTGTCGATGTGTACATTTCTTCTCATTTCGAAGTAATAAAATATATGTTATCTAAATCTATTTTACATAGTCGAATCGGAAAATGGGCTTTAGCATTGACAGAACATTCCTTGAAATATTTTCCTTTAAAGGTTGTGAAAGGACAAGTGGTTGCTGATTTTATAACTGACCACTCTATAGATGAAAATGTAGAGTATGTCGAATTAGAACCATGGAAACTGTATTTCGAAGGTTCCATTCATAAGAATGGAACGTGTGTTGGGATGTTGATTATTTCTCCTGACAGAATTCCAACAAAATTCAAGTACAAACTTGAAAGTCTGTGTTCAAATAATGAAGCAGAATATGAAGCTTTGATTGCTGGACTTGAATTATTGTTGAAATTGGGGGCAACAAGAGTCGAAATAATGGGTGACTCTGAACTGGTGATAAAGCAGTTGACTAAAGAATATAAATGTGTGAAAGAAAATTTAATCATGTACTTTGTAATAGCCAATAGACTTCTCAAGGAATTCGACAATGTGGCCTTTAGGCACATTACCAGGGTGGAGAATCAAGAGGCAAATGACCTTGCTCAACTTGCGTCTGGATACAAAGTGTCGAAGGAAAAGTTAGAAAAGGCTATTGAAGTCAGAGGAAGAGTCATATCTACCAAATTGTCCCCATCAGATTTGGAGTCAATAAGATTAGGATATGGTGACGAAGAAAATTTTGAGATATTCAATATAGATGATTCAGGAACTGAAGACTGGAGAAAGCCCATCAAGGATTATCTACAAGACCCAAATCAGAAAGCCGAAAGAAAGGTAAAATACAGAGCTTTAAGTTATGTACTTTTTGGAAACGAATTGTTCAAAAAGACTGTAGAAGGAGTCTTTTTGAAATGCTTAGGTGAAGATGAAGCTTACATAGCTTTGTCGAATGTGCACAGTGAAACGTGTGGCGCACACCAAGCAGGTCATAAAATGAAATGGTTATTATTTCGACAAGGAATGTATTGGCCAACAATGCTGAAGAACTGTGTCGAATTTGCAAAAGGGTTTCAGGAATGTCAAGTACATGCAGGCATACCACATGTTCCTGCAAGTGAGTTGCATTCAATTATAAAGCCTTGGCCATTTAGAGGTTGGGCTTTAGACTTGATTGGTGAAATTCGACCAGCCTCTTCAAAAGGGAAAAAGTACATTTTTGTTGGAATAGACTATTTTACTAAGTCGATTGAAGCCATACCATTGGTAAATATGGATCAAGAAGCAGTTATAGATTTTATCCAAAAGCACATAATTTATAGATTTGGGATACCAGAAACAATAACAACAGATCAAGGATCTGTGTTCACTGGTAAAAATATGCAGAAATTTACACAAGAAACAGGATTTAAACTCCTTACTTTGACACCTTACTATGCTCAAGCCAATGGACAAGTTGAAGCAGCCAACAAGGTAGTGATAAATTTGATCAAAAAGCATGTGGGGAGAAAACCTAAAAACTGGCATAAAACTTTAGATCAAGTTTTGTGGGCTTGTCGAACATCTCCAAAAGAAGCAACGAATTCGACTCTATTTAAGTTGACCTATGGACATGATGCAGTTTTACCAGTCGAAATATATTTGCAATCAGTTAGAGTTCAAAGGCATCATGAAATCCCATCAGATATATATTGGAGTATGATGATGGATGAATTAGTTGATTTAGACGAAGAAAGGTTGCGTGCGCTGGATCGAATAAAGAGACAAAAAGAAAGAGTCGAAAAGTTTTACAATAAGAAAGTAAAATTCAAGACCTTTTAAATTGGTGGTCTTGTTTGGAAAGTAATCCTTCCTATGGATCGAAAAGATAGATTAATGGGAAAATGGTCTCCTAAGTGGGAAGGACCTTTCCAGATTTTGAAAAGTTTTTCAAATGGTGCGTATGAGATTGAAGAGATAGGAAAAGACGAGAGAATCTTAAAGATAAATGGCAAGTATTTGAAAAAATATAAGACAATATTGCAAGAAGTAAAAATAGCAGTAGAATAATTGTGAAAATAATTGTGATAGCTTTGCCAAACAAAAATGGCACCAAAGTTATTACAAAGAAAGCCTCAAAGGGCTGAGAATTGTTAAACTAATTCGACTATAATTTGATACTAGCAAAAGCTTCCTTCAATGTGGCAAATTTCTTTTTCTGAAACTGGAGTCGATGATCACAAAGACTTCTGTGGGTAGAGAGAGTCTCAATCTCTTGACTAAGTTGCTGAGCCCTTTCTGCATGTCGAATACCCACCTTCAGTTCGTCGTCAATCTCATTTTGCTTAGGTTGTTGTATGGATGCTCTGCGCTTTTTCTCTTGGGAGATTTTTTCTTGAAGAACAGCTATTTGTTTCTCCCATTTCTGGATATTATCATCACAAGCAGCAACTTCTTTGATATAAGTTTCAGAAAGCTGTTGCAGCTTTGAAACTTCGTCAGTCGAAGTAGCAACATCATCCCATTCAGCAACTTGAGTCTCGAATTTTGTGGAGATTTGCTGGGAGAGATCTCTTTGACGATGAAGGTCTGCAGTCGCCAAGTCAATGAGGGTCATCAGCTCCATCACAAAATTGCCAACCTCAGCAGAAGTTTCCAAGACGTTTATTTGTTTCAAAATCTTCTTGAGTTCAATATGAGCAGTGCCGCTTTCTTCTAAAACTTTGAACAAATCAACATCAAGGATTTTCGTCTTAATCTTGGTCAAGATGTTGTCAAGAGATTGCGCTTCAGAAGTGGCCCCAGAGGTAGTCGAACTGCTTTGCGAAGAATCTTGAAAATTGTGACGAGCGCTAAGCATGGCCTTCAGATATTTTAAGGGTTTCTGCACCTTGAGACTCTCAAGCTCTTCGTGAGAGAAACCAGTCGAACCAGTTGATATGGTACTTCCTTTGGTCTGGTCAGGAGCGGGTTGAGTGCTTCGCCCTAAAGTTTGCCCAGCATCTGGTTGTTTCGACTAGTCATCCTCATCTTTAGCAGTTTCTTCTTCATGGTCATCTTCGACCCCAGTTTCCATGTCAGTGTCATCGCCCTTATTTGCAGCATTTAATCTTGGATGAGGAGGAGAATCGTCTTCAGAAGCTTCACTCATTGTAGCGTCGAATTCTGCTACAGTCTGCCTGTCATGATCATTTTTGGGGATATCTTCTTCTTGGACTGTCTCTTCCATAGTTTTCTCAGGTTCAGAATTAATTTTTGTCTGCGCCATCTCCATTGTTGATCCTTTTGTCGAATCCTTCGGAGAAGTGGACGTCGAGCTGACAGTTTTGAGAGCAGAACAACTATCAAGTTTTGGTTTATTTTTATCTGTAGGTTTTCCTTCGACAGCAAATTGTTTATGAAAATAATTCTAAGTTAGAAGAAAGAAATGCAATGAAGATGAACATAGATAGTCGAAATAAGGATTTACCTCAGGAATCTCAGTATTAAAACTAGATCTCCCACTCTCTGTATCCTTCGACTAAAGTTTGGCAGTTGGAGTACTTGAAGAATCTTTTTTAGCTGACTTAACAATGGATCTTTGGGAAGAGACCATCTTGATTTTTGTCTTCTTCTGAGGAGGGGGGTTTGGCTCTGGAGATTCATCACCAGATTCTTCATTGGGAACTTGAGATTATAAAAGCTTGGAAATAATGGAATTAAATGACATGGCATCGAAATATTGGTTGACAACAAATGATTGTTTCTCCAGAGTAGTCGAAACATCTTTGCTGGGGGCAATTTGTATACATGTATTTTTGACGCCATGAAATTAATAAGCAGAATAGTGTTTTCGACAATAGTTTAGTTGATAAGTGTTTTCGACACTTCGACAGATTGGTGGTTCGATATTTCGATAGAAGAAGATGTCTGCAGATGAAAAGACGTCTTTGACAAGTATGGATGATGTTATGATATTTCGACAATTCGACAAGTCTGAGGAGACGCGTCGTTTCGGCGTAAAGCGGAAATTCAAATTCAAAAAGTTATAACGTTTGGCAGAAGACGCGTGGAAGCACCTGGCGAAAGGAAGTCATGCAGAGAGCCAAGTGTCATAGTTTTAGGATTTATTCGTTAGTGACAGTTATTTTTTTTGTATATAAATAGGATAGTTGTTATTAGAATGGGTGTAAAAAAAACTTGTACAAAATTCCTGCAAAATACTCAAAGTACCCGTGTGAGAGAAAAGAGTCTTATCTGGAAAATGTACGTGTGAACAAACACCATTTCTTTAAAGTTTTATCTTATAAATTTCAAAGTTCTTTACCAATTTTCCTTTACATTTACCAGTCATTTCTCCTTTGCATTTACTTTATGCAATTTATTCTTCGCCATTTATTTTTCGCCATTTATCTTAGTCTTGTTAAGTTTACTTTTACTTAAGCACTTTTTTAGTCAATATCTTTCGTACATGAAAGACTTAGTAAACCAAATAAAGGATATAAAGGTTGTTCTAAAGAGTTACAAAGTTATTTAAATTTGCACATGTCCTAGGATTTGTATGGTTGATCCTGCAAGTAACCCAATTCAATAAGTTTTGGAAAACCAGAGGTTGTTCGCCAAAATCAACATCGAACAAATTGGCACGCTCAGTGGGACTTGTGCAAAATCTAAAACCTAAATAATCTTTAGTCAAGGTTTCTTCTTCGTTGTATGAGACTAAGAAGCGGTAAATTAGCCGTATCTGACGTAGAAAGACCTAAAAGAACGAGAGTAAGGAAAATGGCGAGTCAGCCAAATAATCCAAATAATCTTAATCCAAGTGAAGCCATCCCAGTATCCAACCTTATCCCTTCGACAGGAGGAAATCTGGGATCAGTCCCTGTGTCAGAGGTTGTGCCTTCGTTAACAGGGTCAATACCAACGGTTTCAATATCGCAAAATGCGCCTAGTCCGTCCATTAGGGCGCAACAAATGCTTGTTGGGACACCTCCTCCTATAGGGAATGCTTCTAGGCCTTTTGTGACAAATTTCACCATGCCTCTGTCTGGTAGGGAACAACCATTTGGAATGCCAACTTCGGTAATGCCAAATTTACACAATTCATCGGTATTATATTCTGATTCTATGGCCAATATGTCTTCACCATTACAAGGGTCAGGATATGGCGGAAACATGAGTAGACTAAACCAACAACCACTTTACATGCCGGCAATAACAAATAATTTTGCGCAAGTAATTAGACAACAAATGGACGAGAGTAATCATGATATGGTCCAAATGTTGATACAACAAATGGGGGCGATGTTTAATCCTCTAATACAAAACACCACCTAAACAAACCAATTGTTGGCAGCGCAAATGACGCGCATTGCTGACTTTTTTGGGGTCCCTCAAACTCGACACAGAGAACAATTGGTTCAGGACCCAGTGGTGGCGATCCAAGAAGAGCCTTTAATAAATCAAATACCTTTAGATAATCCCCAGGAAAACGTCAGAAACCAAGAGGAAGTAGTCGAACAGCCTCGTGTCGAAATTTCTGTTCCACAAGAGCCTAGAAGGATAGTAGTCCAGAGAGGCCAAGACGCTGATGTTGTGTTGCAACAGCGAATCCGGTATAATAACTTGCCTGCCGAAAACCATTTAGCGGCCATGATCGAAATGATAATGGCACAAAATGGGGTAAACGTAGGATTACAAAGGCCCAGTTACGCTTCCCCACTGTCGGAATATATTATGCAAGAAGAATTGCCCCCAAGATGGAAAGTTCCTAAGTTCACCAAATTCTCAGGGGATACTAGTGAATCCATCATAGAACATGTAGCACGTTATCTGATTGAAGCAGGAGAGATAGCCCGTAATGAAAATTTGAAAATAAAATACTTTCCTAGTTCCTTGACGAAAAACGCGTTTACTTGGTTTACATCCTTGCATGCAAACTCAGTGTATACGTGGACCCAATTAAAGAGGTTATTCCATGAACAATTTTACATGGGACAAACAAAAATATGTCCGAAGGAATTAGCCAGTGTTAAGAGAAAATACTCAGAACCAATAGATGATTATTTAAATAGGTTCAGGTTGCTAAAGGCTAGGTGTTTCACTCGGGTGCCAGAACATGAGTTAGTCGAAATGGCCGCAGGGGGTCTAGATTATTCTATAAGAAAGAAACTAGACACTCAGT
Organism: Lathyrus oleraceus; assembly: GCF_024323335.1. NCBI lineage: Eukaryota > Viridiplantae > Streptophyta > Magnoliopsida > Fabales > Fabaceae > Lathyrus > Lathyrus oleraceus. The sequence continues at coordinate 185,399,567 of NC_066584.1, read as the reverse complement.
ATTTAAGGGATATGGCGCAATTAGCAGATAGGGTGAGACAAGTCGAAAGGTTAAGGGATGAGAAATTTAGAGCAAATAAAAATAAAAAAGAAATGGTGGCCTATGTAGGGGTATGTCAAGATGATGAATACAACGAAAACGAACCAAGTAACTTCGACGAACAAGAGATTGACTTAGCAGAACTGAAGCAAGGCCCACCATATTCGTGTAAAGTACTAACTCCGTCAAACGGAAATCCATTCGAAACCAATGATAAGTTTCCTAAAAGAACTTATACGTTCGACATCACCAAATGTGACGAGATTTTTGACTTATTGGTTAAAGATGGTCAATTAATAAAACCACCAGGCGCTAAAGAACCGCATGTGGAACAACCGAAAAAGAGAGGTTTTTATAAATACCATAACTTTCTGGGTCATAAAACGTCTCGGTGTTTCCTTTTCAGGGATCTCGTTCAAAATGTTATCCGTGACGGAAGGCTGAAGTTTGGTGATAAGCCAAAACAACAGATGAGGATTGATTCTGTTAGTACCTTAGGATTGGCATTAATTTTGTAAAACAAATAATGTAATCACCTCTGTTGTTTTAATATGTTGGGTTGAAGAAGTTCAACATCTGGACCAACATGTCATGTACGATGTCACGACATCGTGACTGTGACATCGTGCATGTGTATAAAACTGAATGAGTTAATTCTGGCATGTGTTAACTAATTTAATATTCTGGGATTAGTTAGGATATTTGGTGAATATCTATGTGGAGATCTTGAAGACTCAATCAGAATATTTGGTGAATATACAGTTTCTAAATATGGAGATATGTTAGGACAATTTTAGGAACTAAAAGATTGAAGCCCTTGATTGTAGCAGAAGTTTTCTGCTAGCTTTGTAACAGCAAAGGAGAAGTTTGCTGTGATTTCTGAAGGCCCAAATCCAGTTGGGTGGTTAGGTTATAAATAGCAGATTGTAACCTAGGTTTTGTAAGCCTCAAATAATGTAAAATTAGGGGTGTGTGTGAGGTAAACCTCCCAACCTGTGGGAAGGTTACCAGGTGTTTCTCAGTGCTCAAAAGCATGAGATTATTTGTAACTCAAAGCTTGTAGGTAAGAGTTGTTATGGTCTTGAACGAAGCTGTGAAGCAAATTCAAGTTGTTTAGCATTACATTGTAATTGTAGTGATAGGAATGGAAACTAGAGGTTTCTATCTAGGAGTTCCTAGGTATATATTTCATTGGGTAGGGATTAAGTGAAGAGTTGTAAACGGGGGAGTTTAACTCTGAATTAATACTGCTGATAGTGGATCTTCTTCCTGGCTTGGTATGCCCCCAGAGTAGGTAATGTTGTACCGAACTGGGTTAACAATTACTTGTGTTTTTACCTTCTGCACGTTATAATCCTGTTTTTTATAACTCAGTATGTATCTCAGTCTGTTTATCAAGGGAATAACAGACCTTGCACATAGCCTACTGTCTGAATGCCAAACTGAATGTTATGACATTCATAATTGACAACTGATACTGAATAATAGACTGATTGGTCTTTTACAGTACCGTCAACTGTAATGCTGGGACAGGTGATGTTCAAATCAATGTTGAGACATCATGCTAATAACTGTGCAGGCTCAATAGAAGTAAGTGCTATGTTTGATCTCTGCTGTGTCTTTTGTACCAGATGGACAGAACTGGGTGTTCTTCCTTTCTATGGTGATATAGTAGCAGATGTCGTGACATCTGTGAATGTGTGCATATTAGTACTGGGTTTTAATGTGTATAACTGTGTTGCTGCATTAGTAACAATGTTGGATCAGATGCCATGACTTCGAGTAGAACATCTGAACTCTGACTACACCAGAATTTCAATTGGTATGAGAGCAGGCATCCTGTTCTGTGTCTGGATGAGATCCATAGGTGATACTTTCTGGTATCTTGCAAGGAGTTATGTTAGTACTGATGTTGGAACCTGTGGAAGGCTCTGTGATTTCCCAGAATGGTCCCTTGAAGTAGGTGGATGGACTATTCATGACAGGAACTGTGTGTACCTGTCTCTAGAGGTTGGCAAATGGCCTTTGTGTGGGACAACTGTGCTCAAACTTGGTATGTTCTTGGAGGCTGATCTGGTGAAGTGTGTGGTCATAGGTTGAGTTGTATTATGATTTCCGCTGCATAGTACCTGGCAAAACTCAAACTCTGATGTAGTTTCCCCTCTTGTGGATGAAAGGCTGTTGTATTCAAGATTTCATCATAATCTACTGAAGATGTCATAGATACTTGAGTCTCCTCAAGTCTACTCATCATGACGTTCTCACTTCAGGATGGTAAGAATCACCTGATCACTTATTCTTTTACTCTCTTAGGTAGTGTATATGAAGACCTTGAAGACTTTCAAGGAGGGTTTGTTCCAAGAAGGTGGAACTAATGTTCTATGTGATGTTAGAACATGTTGCTCAACAAGTATGCAGCTATTGGTTGAAGAGCAGATGTTTTTAGGTGTCAAATAAAGGGATACTTGTGTTTGGAACCTACTCCTGACTTGGAAGAGGAGACATCTGTGTGTGCTAAGTTGACAAGGGTAGGGTCAACTGTGTGTGTGCTCAAGAAGGTCACTTGTAGACGTCTGATCTCTAGAAGTGAAGCTGGTTGAGATGTGACATTGTGCAACTTCCTGCTGTTTGTCTTATTCCTATAGATTGATCAGGGTTGGATAGTTGTTCCCTGAAGTACTATGTTGTGTTGGAAGACAAGTCCCCTGGATGTTAGAAGTCAATAATGGGGTAACCAGGTTGCTATTTCATTTAAGAGGATTGGGACCATGAATCTAGTTATTCAAACACCACGCTCAGAAGTGACAGTTCTTTCAAGGAGTGAGAATATGAAGATTTAGAGGTTGGTTGAGGTAGTATGCTCTGGCAATGCATATCTACTATTGACTGGTGTTGTTTTCCTTCACTAGTACTTATGGTCAGCTGGAGTCTGATTGGTATGATTGGAGTATGTATAGGTATAACTCATAGAGTTAATTGCCACCGGTAGGGATGATGTATGTCATGTTGAGACATTTGTGTACAATGCATGGATATTGGTATGGGGTTTCCATGATTGTTAATTTGAGGGGGAGTTTTTGTTTGTTAACCTCCTCAAGTTTGGTCAGCCTAGGGTCTGGTTGGCTGTTGACCTGTGTCACATGGGTTCTGGTTGTTGTGTGTCACATTTGCAAGGAAGGATTCATCTCTCTCTTTCCTAAGGGTGAATCTAATCTGGTAAGATTCTCAAAACTGTTAAGGTGCTTGCAAGCAGAAGATGTTGACACAAGAAGAGTATTTTCAAAGTATTCTTATGGTGGAAGTATCTGAAAGGAAAATTGGGAAAGGATTTAAGATCAATGTCTACTTGTGCCAAGTACAAGTATTTAATTGATTATCCTTGGAGCTCAAGATTATTGATGTTTTTAAAGATGTTGAAACATCTCGTCTTCAAGACCCTATGCAGAATCACAGGAAGGATAATACATTGGTTTATGATCTATCACTTTGGTGGCAGCAAAAGCATATGATCTCTGAAAAGGTTTCCTGGCAAGAAACAAGTTCAACCTTGGTGTGTACAAGAAGAAGAAAACATCAGAGTCCTGATGGTGGTTACTTGGATCAGTTTACTTCTGATCTAGGTAAGGAAGTGCATTGGCTAATGCACACTGTGGAGTTAAGAATAAGTGGCAACATTCTTGACATCATGGAAACAGCCTTACCTTAGGAAGTGGAATCCTTGGTATAGCTGAAGGGATAGTTTCTAACTGGTCCTTTTGAAGACTGATGCATCAGTGTGTCTGAGGTCTTTGGAGAAGAAGCAGGGATTCATCAAGGTGTGAGCTTGGATGACTTAACTGCAAACCTGCAGGATGGAGGTTGTTTACTCAAACTTGGTTCCACAATCAAGTCTATGAGAACGTTGAACTCTGGTTCTGTGAAGGGAGGAAGTTCTTTCAAGTGGCAGAAGAAGGAGCTGAATTCAACAGCTAGATGTTAAAACACAATGTTGTGACATTTGGTTCAACATCAGAATCTTAGTTGATGAAGTGGTACATCAACTTAAGATAGAAGGGTCTACAGAGTTGTAGATTAGGTACTTCAAAAAGATCGTTCTCATTGCAGTTCTTTGGAGTTGCTGGATGGAGAGGATGTTACATGTTCATGTCTTAGAAAATCTAAATTTTGTTTAACATGTAGCTTGAAGTTCAAGTCTTACTTGGAAGGTCAGATTATCTTTGGGAGAAGTCTGATAAACGTGGAGAGGTCAAAGAATGGCATTTGACTTTTTCATATGAGGATTCATGAAGGAGGTAATCAACCAGTGGCATTTGGTCTATCTCAGAAGTGAGTTCGAAGAATCAAGATAATCAACATATGGCAGCTGATTATTCTCGAGGAAAGTTTGAGACAAGGTACTTTTGAGCAGAAAAGTAGTAAGTTGAAGACAAAAGGAGGTATTTTCTATTCATCTCTTGGAGCTTGTGGTAGGAGTTCTGAGCTATCTATGGAAGATTATCTCTTGTAATGGGATGAGAATGTATATGTCCCAATTTGTGTTTGGTTTCTTTTGGATCAAGCTAGTGACTCATTGATATCTAAAGATTATCAGATGGTGTTTTTAGTTATGGTGCGAAGGATGTCCTAACTTATGTTAGAACATGTTGTGAAATGGTTTTCTGTTCTGGTTAAAAGAGAGATTGACACAGAGTGTGGATGTGTTCAGCCAAGAGGGTTGAACAGAGGGTGTGCTCTTGAAGACATGAAGACGCGTCTTATGTTTTCCTTTCATCAAGTGGTCTGGGTTCTCTTTGAATCAGGAAGTATGTGAAGGTCCAACTTAGGGGTGTTGGATATGTTCATGTGTGATCTCCAAGTTTCAAGAGGAGAGTTGGTTGTTCATGACAGGGGGAGTTCTGTCTTTGCACTACAAGTAATCATCAAGCTTGTGGTCTATGTGTTCTCAGATAACAAGGTATGGCACCTTGTTAATTAGTGGGATGATGTGGTGTGTGTCAAGGCTGAGTGAGCAGAAGAATTTCTGACCGGATGTCATGACATTGCCTTGGACAAGTTTGTGTGTCTTACTAATTGCATCCATAACTAGTAATTCTGTTGTTTGTTGCACAGATTTAGGGGGGGGAGAAGTACCCTTGTGCATGTGTGTATTACTAGTAGCCATAGCTAGTATTTGTTTTGCTTCTGCTGCTGCTTAAACTTCTGATAAGCTATTTAATTGCTGTTAGTTTTCCTTGTGAACAAAAAGGACAGAGTATTCACAAGATGTCATATGTGATGTCTTAACATAAGATATCCTATATACCTGCTGGAAGTTATATAAGGAAATGTGGATGTGTGGTGCTAGATGTCAAGCTACCACTGGAGGTGAGAAAGTGGTTTTAGGAAATGGTGATAGGGAGAATATATGAAGAATGCAGTGTCAAATGTTAAGACATAGGTTGCAACGTGTCTAACAGCATTTATGGAATAGTCTTGGAACTGTTGTTTCTGGAAAGAAACAGTCAAGAGCTATAAAAGGTATTCAAAGATAGTCTAGGATATTGGTGGTGATTCTCTGACTGATTCTCAGCAAATATTTATGGATCTTGACCAAGTATTTACTCCTACCATTAATTCCTAAGCATATATTTATGGATCTTGACCAAGTATTTACTGCTACCGTTAATTCCTAAGCATGGTCTGGCCTATTTAAAGGATGCATCGGCACTCCTCTTCTCACAAGAGCGACATTCCATTCCCTCTAAACCATGGGGTTTGTTAAGATTTGGGCATACTGCGCCTGGATCTGGTTTTGTGAAGGTTTCAGTTATAAATGTTTAGCTAAAAAGGGGGAGAGAAGAAACATTGTCCTGAGGATGTACCAGAAGCAAGCAAAATGTGGTAGCAAGGAGAATTTCGGTTCAGGCACAAAAGTCACTAACTGGGTATATCACTTGTGACTTGTGATCTGAGTTAAGAGGATAGTTGTGTCTTGTGATCTGAGTTACATTATCTATGTACTTAGCATTACATATTCTTCAGGAAGCTCTAGTGTTAAGGGGAAGGGTTGTGATGCAGCTGATCCGTGTACAACTTCTTCCTCATGTACACCAAAAGTGGTGTTGGTAATGGGGCTGACAAAGAGGAAGTGCAGGCCCATATTGGGATGTGGTGTCTAGTGTAATGTTTATTTGTTTTAGCCAAAATTTGCCAAAGGGGGAGATTGTTAGTACCTTAGGATTGGCATTAATTTTGTAAAACAAATAATGTAATCACCTTTGTTGTTTTAATATGTTGGGTTGAAGAAGTTCAACATCTGGACCAACATGTCATGTACGATGTCACGACATCGTGACTGTGACATCGCGCATGTGTATAAAACTGAATGAGTTAATTCTGGCATGTGTTAACTAATTTAATATTCTGGGATTAGTTAGGATATTTGGTGAATATCCTAACTTCTATGTGGAGATCTTGAAGACTCAATCAGAATATTTGGTGAATATACAGTTTCTAAATATGGAGATATGTTAGGATATTTTAGGAACTAAAAGATTGAAGCCCTTGATTGTAGCAGAAGTTTTCTGCTAGCTTTGTAACAGCAAAGGAGAAGTTTGCTGCGATTTCAGAAGGACCAAATCCAGTTGGGTGGTTAGGTTATAAATAGCAGATTGTAACCTAGGTTTTGTAAGCCTCAAATAATGTAAAATTAGGGGTGTGTGTGAGGTAAACCTCCCAACCTGTGGGAAGGTTACCAGGTGTTTCTCAATGCTCAAAAGCATGAGATTATTTGTAACTCAAAGCTTGTAGGTAAGAGTTGTTATGGTCTTGAACGAAGCTGTGAAGCAAATTCAAGTTGTTTAGCATTACATTGTAATTGTAGTGATAGGAATGGAAACTAGAGGTTTCTATCTAGGAGTTCCTAGGTATAGATTGCATTGGGTAGGGATTAAGTGAAGAGTTGTAAACGGGGGAGTTTAACTCTGAATTAATACTGTTGATAGTGGATCTTCTTCCTGGCTTGGTATGCCCCCAGAGTAGGTAATGTTGTACTGAACTGGGTTAACAATTACTTGTGTTTTTACCTTCTGCATGTTATAATCCTGTCTGTTATAACTCAGTATGTATCTCAGTCTGTTTATGAAGGGAATAACAGACCTTGCACATAGCCTACTGTCTGAATGCCAAACTGAATGTTATGACATTCATAATTGACAACTGATACTGAAGTATAGACTGATTGGTCTTTTACAGTACAGTCAACTGTAATGCTGGAACAAGTGATGTTCAAATCAATGTTGAGACATCATGCTAATAACTGTGCAGGCTCAATAGAAGTAAGTGCTATGTTTGATCTCTGCTGTGTCTTTGTACCAGATGGACAGAACTGGGTGTTCTTCCTTTCTATGGTGATATAGTAGCAGATGTCGTGCCATCTGTGAATGTGTGCATATTAGTACTGGGTTTTAATGTGTATAACTGTCTTGCTGCATTAGTAACAATGTTGGATCAGATGTCATGACTTCGAGTAGAACATCTGAACTCTGACTACACCAAAATTTCAGATTCAAATCCCATGCAGCCATTCGAAGCCCATTATGTTGAACCATCCATTGTGAATATGGTGGAGGTCGAAGTTGCTTCTGACGGCAGTTTTGAAATGGTGGAAGCTGTTGGAGGTTTCGACACTAATATCAACATGGTTGAGATTGCTGATGATCTTACAAACCAGAACAAAGTTGAAGTTACTGAAGGCTTTGACGACCAGAAAAAGATGGAAACTACTGAAGGTTTCGATAAAAAGGACAATGACAATATTGCTGAAGATGTTGTAGATCGACAAGGAGCAAATTGGGTTTGCTTGGGACAGCCAAGTGGGAAGTACGATTATCTCGCGAAATACACTGCGCCTGCAAGTCCTCGTGTCGATATCAACGCAATCCAGCCAACCGGTGGGGGGATTTACCTTTGAGCAACAATGAAAAAACAACTGAGACAACTGGCAATCTCCCTATCATCAAAAAGAAGGTTACTGAAGACCTCACTATTGAAAACAAGGCTACTGAAGGCCTTGATCATGACCAAATGAGGATAGGTGATGTCGCAAACTGCGTCAACATTATGAGACCTTTCAATAAAGAGGTCACAAGAATCAAAGCAGAAGCTGTGGATGGTTCTATGAAGCCTGTGACCAGTGAGATCCTACGTAGGGTAATGGAGGACCCCAAAAGAAATTCGAACAAATGTTGCTGCAAACATGGTCCCAGGAACATATCTTGGTGTTGCTGCCCAGAAAAGGAGTTTGACCAGATAAAAAGAAATGGTGAAGTCGAAGAAGAAAGACTTATTAAAAAAATGAACAAATTAAGCATTGCTGACAGACGGAATGTTGGATGAAGATCGCCGTCGAGAGGAGTACCAAAGGCTGGCATATCCTAAAGAAGAGGAAAATCTAGTGGAGTTCATCGAGAGGTGCCAAAAGATGAGGACTAAAGTGATGTTATGCCCATGTTGCAGTGCAATCTTCGACAGGAAGGCAGCAACCGATCTGGAAGCAGTGAATAAAGCCAGGAGAAAAGGAAATTGGGGGACAACAGGATATGACCCAAGAAAAAGTGATCATCACTAATGGAGGCATGGAGAAAGACACCATAGCACTTACAAACCATCCAACAAAGCAACGGATGACAAATGGGTTCAACCCATTAGAGATGCTCAAGGACAAAAAAAATGGAGAAATTTTGAAGTTCAGAGAGGCACTTCGATGGAAGGTAAGAAGGAGGTGGAGAAGCACAAGCCGAGACCATATCCTTCAGAAAACTACAAAGGAAAAAACCCTATGTCAAGATCCCAATGGAGAAGATTCCAGAGGCAGAAGAGGGCAGAAAAAGAAGCTGCAGAAAAAAGCGTGACTGGAAAAGATGCTAACAGCAAAGATAAAACAGAATCCAGTGACAATGCTCAGATAGTAAACAGAGAGGAGCCCTCCCACCAGATCAATCCTGGCAGCGTGGTCGAACCAGTGGTGTCCAAAGAGAAGGTGCAAGAAGACGACGAAATAACTGACAACTTCGAATCTGACTCAGAAGCGTCCTTTAAAGTGATCTGCAATGTGGTTTCTGTCCTCCCTAAAGATTATGATAGAATCATGGAGGTCGAAGACGAGGAAGATGAGATGGAAGAGGAAACAATGGTACATAGGCCCATTTGCTACTACGTCATGAACAATGGTTGCGTCGAAGAATAGAATGCTTTCTTCAAAAGGCCAGATGATTCCATGAAGGCACATTTAAAGACTTTATTCATAAAAGGAAAGGTTGAGAATGTTGGTGTAAACAAGATACTGGTAGATGGCGGAGCAGCAGTAAATTTGATGCCTCATTTCATGCTAAAGAAGACTGGGAAGGATGATTCAGACGCAAAACCTCACAACATGGTGTTGTCGAACTATGAAGGAAAAGTAGGAACCACTATGGGCGTTATCCAGGTGGATTTGATTGTTGGAACCATAACAAGGCCAACAATGTTCATGGTCATTGCTTCAAGGGCGAATTACAACTTACTACTTGGAAGGGAGTGGATTCATGGTGTAGGAGCCGTACCTTCTTCAATGCATCAGCGAATAGCCATCTGGAGACCAGACGGGATTGTCGAAAACATTGAAGTTGATCAAAGTTATTTCATGACAGAAGTGAAAAATGTCAACAGTCGAAGTTTCGACAAGAACCTGGCTCACATACCTCCGTGCAGCCCAACCGAGTTCGACCTAAAAGCAACAGACAACGCCTACTGCTCCATGTACCTTCATCCTACACATGGTTTTCAGTGGGACAAAGAAGTAATTGGCGAATTTGATGATGATGAGTAAAGAATCAGCGCTCAAAAGAATCAGCGCTCATATAGCGCCAACAGGATGGGGAAGCGAATTTGATGATAATGAGTAAAGAATCAGCGCTCGAAAGAATTACGGCTTACATAGCCGAAAACAAACTCAAAGAGGCCCTTGAGGCCGAAGTAAAATATATGGCTGTCGAAGCCAACAAAGAAAATTCCAACGAACAATGTCCCCAAAGAGACGTTGCAAAAGATTATGATAACAACCAGATGGGCGAATGGCAACACCAAAAGCTTGACGCCATTTATGATGACGAACCTCTGGGGTTCGAAAAAGATCCAGTGTCAACTAACGTGAAGATGGTGGCGCAGGATCCATTAGAAGAAATAAATTTAGGATTGGGGGCAGAAAGTAGACCAACCTACATAAGCACAAAGATGGACCCCCAATTTAAAGTCGAAATAGTCCAGTTGGTGAAAGAGTTCAAAGACTGCTTCGCATGGGATTACGACGAGATGCCTGGTTTAGATAGAAGTTTGGTCGAATTACAGCTGCCAATAATGGAAGGAAAGAAGCCAGTAAAGCAGACTCCAAGACGCTTCGCACCAGAGATTCTGTCGAAAATAAAAGAAGAGGTCGAAAGACTTCTAAAATGCAAGTTCATCCGCACAACCAGGTATGTCGAATGGATTGCAAATATAGTTCCTGTAATTAAGAAAAGGTAGTGATAAATTTGATCAAAAAGCATGTGGGGAGAAAACCTAAAAACTGGCATAAAACTTTAGATCAAGTTTTATGGGCTTGTCGAACATCTCCAAAAGAAGCAACGAATTCGACTCCATTTAAGTTGACCTATGGACATGATGCAGTTTTACCAGTCGAAATATATTTGCAATCAGTTAGAGTTCAAAGGCATCATGAAATCCCATCAGATATATATTGGAGTATGATGATGGCTGAATTAGTTTATTTAGACGAAGAAAGGTTGTGTGCGCTGGATCGAATAAAGAGACAAAAAGAAAGAGTCGAAAAGTTTTACAATAAGAAAGTAAAATTCAAGACCTTTTAAATTGGTGATCTTGTTTGGAAAGTAATCCTTCCTATGGATCGAAAAGATAGATTAATGGGAAAATGGTCTCCTAAGTGGGAAGGACCTTTCCAGATTTTGAAAAGTTTTTCAAATGGTGCGTATGAGATTGAAGAGATAGGAAAAGACGAGAGAATCTTAAAGATAAATGGCAAGTATTTGAAAAAATATAAGCCAATATTGCAAGAAGTAAAAATAGCAGTAGAATAATTGTGAAAATAATTGTGATAGCTTTGCCAAACAAAAATGGCACCAAAGTTATTACAAAGAAAGCCTCAAAGGGCTGAGAATTGTTAAACTAATTTGACTATAATTTGATACTAGCAAAAGCTTCCTTCAATGTGGCAAATTTCTTTTTCTGAAACTGGAGTCGATGATCACAAAGACTTTTGTGGGTAGAGAGAGTCTCAATCTCTTGACTAAGTTGCTGAGCCCTTTCTACATGTCGAATACCCACCTTCAGTTCATCGTCAATCTCATTTTGCTTAGGTCGTTGTATGGATGCTCTGCGCTTTTTCTCTTGGGAGATTTTTTCTTGAAGAACAGCTATTTGTTTCTCCCATTTCTGGATATTATCATCACAAGCAGCAACTTCTTTGATATAAGTTTCAGAAAGCTGCTGCAGCTTTGAAACTTCGTCAGTCGAAGTAGCAACATCATCCCATTCAGCAACTTGAGTCTCGAATATTGTGGAGATTTGTTGGGAGAGATCTCTTTGACGATGAAGGTCTGCAGTCGCCAAGTCAATGAGGGTCATCAGCTCCATCACAATATTGCCAACCTCAGCAGAAGTTTCCAAGACGTTTATTTGTTTCAAAATCTTCTTGAGTTCAATATGAGCAGTGGTGCTTTCTTCTAAAACTTTGAACAAATCAACATCAAGGATTTTCGTCTTAATCTTGGTCAAGATGTTGTCAAGAGATTGCGCTTCAGAAGTGGCCCCAGAGGTAGTCGAACTGCTTTGCGAAGAATCTTGAAAATTGTGACGAGCGCTAAGCATGGCCTTCAGATATTCTAAGGGTTTCTGCACCTTGAGACTCTCAAGCTCTTCGCGAGAGAAACCAGTCGAACCAGTTGATATGGTACTTCCCTTGGTCTGGTCATGAGCGGGTTGAGTGCTTCGCCCTAAAGTTTGCCCAACATCTGGTTGTTTCGACTGGTCATCCACATCTTTAGCAGTTTCTTCTTCATGGTCATCTTCGACCCCAGTTTCCATGTCAGTGTCATCGCCCTTATTTGCAGCATTTAATCCTGGATGAGGAGGAGAATCGTCTTCAGAAGCTTCACTCATTGTAGCGTCGAATTCTGCTACAGTCTGCCTGTCATGATCATTTTTGGGGATATCTTCTTCTTGGACTGTCTCTTCCAGAGTTTTCTCAGGTTCAGGATTAATTTTTGTCTGCGCCATCTCCATTGTTGATCCTTTTGTCGAATCCTTCAGAGAAGTGGACGTCGAGTTGACAGTTTTGAGAGCAGAACCACTATCAGGTTTTGGTTTCTTTTTATCTGTAGGTTTTCCTTCGACAGCCAATTGTTTCTGAAAATAATTCTAAGTTAGAAGAAAGAAATGCAATGAAGATGAACATAGATAGTCGAAATAAGGATTTACCTCAGGAATCTCGGTATTAAAACTAGATCTCCCACTCTCTGTATCCTTTGACTGAAGTTTGGCAGTTGGAGTACTTGAAGAATCTTTTTTAGCTGACTTAACAATGGATCTTTGGGAAGAGACCCTCTTGATTTTTGTCTTCTTCTGAGGAGGGGGGTTTGGCTCTGGAGATTCATCACCAGATTCTTCATTGGGAACTTGAGATTATAAAAGCTTGGAAATAGTGGAATTAAATGACATGGCATCGAAATATTGGTTGACAACAAATGATTGTTTCTCCAAAGTAGTCGAAACATCTTTGCTGGGGGGCAATTTGTATACATGTATTTTTGACGCAATGAAATTAATAAGCAGAATAGTGTTTTCGACAACAGTTTAGTTGATAAGTGTTTTTGACACTTCGACAGATTGGTGGTTCGATATTTCGACAGAAGAAGATGTCTGCAGATGAAAAGACGTCTTTGACAAGTATGGATGATGTTATGATATTTCGAAAATTCGACAAGTCTGAGGAGACGCGTCGTTTCGACGTAAAGCGGAAATTCAAATTCAAAAAGTTATAACGTTTGGCAGAAGACGCGTGGAAGCACCTGGCGAAAGGAAGTCATGCAGAGAGCCAAGTGTCATAGTTTTAGGATTTATTCGTTAGTGACAGTTATTTTGTTTGTATATAAATAGGATAGTTGTTATCAGAATGGGTGTGTAAAAACTTGTACAAAATTCCTGCAAAATACTCAAAGTACCCGTGTGAGAGAAAAGAGTCTTATCTGGAAAATGTACGTGTGAACAAACACCATTTCTTTAAAGTTTTATCTTATAAATTTCAAAGTTCTTTACCAACTTTCCTTTACATTTACCAGTCATTTATCCTTTGCATTTACTTTATGCAATTTATTTTTCGCCATTTATTTTTCGCCATTTATCTTAGTCTTGTTAAGTTTACTTTTACTTAAGCACTTTTAGTCAATATCTTTCGTACATGAAAGACTTAGTAAACCAAATAAAGGATACAAAGGTTGTTCTAAAGAGTTACAAAGTTACTTAAATTTGCACATGTCCTAGGATTTGTATGGTTGATCCTGAAGTAACGCAATTCACTAAGTTTTGGAAAACCAGAGGTTGTTCGCCAAAATCAACAACGAACACCATGTCACCCTCATTCATCACACATACATTAACCTCATAATTGTCCACTCCATCATCATTCAACTTACCATCTTGCACCTTACCTTCATGCACCTCATCATCATGGATTCCATTTTATTGCATCTTTGTTTAATTCCCTTTCACTACTTCTTCATACAGTTTAAAAATCAAACCTTCTTCCTAAGTATTTTCAATTTCCTCAGGATTTAACTTTTCTTCCTCAAGAGGACCATCATAAAACTCGGACTAAGACATAGGATGTTGTATAAAAATATCAAAATTCGAGTACACCTTACATTAATCGACAATAACTTAGCACCTTTGTCTTTAGGCAAAATATGCATCCCAAACATTGGGTCCTCGTACCATATAGTATTTATTTCTCTCTGTCTTATTTCTTTAACTATACCTACCAACTCAAAATAACTCCACTTATCAACATCACATTTTAATTCTGAAATTGTTCCTTCATATTCAATTAGTTCATCATTACAAATGACTCACCATGATGAATAAACACATGAAGAAATTCTTTCATTTTTACCTATTTAAAAAAAACTTAGTTAGAAAGGGGGAGAAAAGGGACAACAAACTAAAATTACCTAAAAACTTAAAACGAAAACATGTTCCTTTAAATCCTAAACAAATGTATGCAAAAAATAGGAATTTTATAATGAAATTCTTAGATACGCAAAAACCATAAAACCCTAAATGAAAAGGGGATAGAAATTACTAACTGTCGTGAAATCTGTAGCTTCAATTGTGCCTACGATGTCGTATTCCTTAGAAATTTATTTTCTTAGTTTCAATGCACCAACCGTTCATGATCTTCATTGTCTTCTTCATCATTGTTGTATTCTTTAGAAATGTCTTAGGGTTTTTGAATACTTTTTTTATCAGATCATTTAGCTTTAATATCTAATTTTATACATAAAATAGAAGGCAAATGGGTAATAAGTTGCCTGTTACCCTTTTTTGGATGTCAAAACCAATCCTCTTAAAAATCATATTCATTGATCTATGAGATACAACACTGCTATGCATAAGCCTTTAATTTGGACTCTTTGTAGAAGATCCACTTCTTCTTGTGCTAGAAAACCAAAAGTGTCAAAGGAAAATGGTATGAAAGCATGTTGATTGGGAACAGGTTTTCTCATGTTTGACCATTTTACTTGAAACAACATTGAGAACTACTTGTTCCACAGTAAAAACTTTAGTCCTCAGTTCCACCAGTGGAGAAATCCTAGTCAAGTCGACACATGCATGTTTCCCTCCTCTCCACCCATACACCAAAATATCTTCTCGCCTCGTATGGTTCAGTAAAAAAAATCACAGGTACCCCTTTCTTCATAGATACTCTGACTCACTGAAATATATCAAATATGACATCCCTAACAAAGTCATGTCGTATTTGAATCCTATAAGCTTCATACAATGAATTAAGTGTTCCCCAAATGTATCCAAACATGTATTACGAAAAACATGGAAAACCCCATCAATAGGAAATAAGAGAACCATTATGAGGTATCTCAAAATACTACGCCACTCCATCGATGACATATGTTGGTCTATCCCATCAATAGGAATAGTAAGAAGAATATTCTGAGAATGTGTGGCTTGCAAACAACAAAAAATTACTTTCTATTTTGTGGTCATGTCAATTTACTTCCATGTACTAAACACTTTTACTAAAAAGGGCACTCGCCAAATATGTTGTGCTTTAGAATAGATACGGTGTCTTTGCTAGTAAAACTGTTAAGGTCCAAATCTGAAATTGCAACACCATCCAAAGCTCTGTCAAAATTGGAGTACACCATATACCTCACTATCTCTCAATATGACCCTGTAACTTTCAAGATTGGGCTCTAGAACTGGCAAAAGCTTATGAGACAACTTATAATGTCGATTGCAAAATCCAATCCTCCAACTTTAATGAGTAAAGAAGTCACCCTTCATTGAATGTCCCAAATAAAGGATCTCACTCAACCACAATGTCTTGTAATTTAATTTCTAGATCAACGACATGTAGACAACTACATGACCATTAAAATTAAATTTGACTTTGACTTATAAGAAGCATAAAAACATTATATAACTTGAAGAAATAAAAGACCAAAACAATATTTATTTTAATTAAGGGACAAAAATGAACATAAAAAAAATAAAAAAAGAGTAAAAAAATAAAATATAATTTTTTTATCAAATAGTCTAACAAGTTAAATTCTCATCCTTTAAAAACAAACAAATAAAATATCGCAGATTCAAATTCATATCTTTGCATTTGATATCACCACACAAGAATTTTTTACTCAAATAATCCACTTTTTCAAAAAAAAAATCCCAAAATAACCCATTTTTCAATTTAATTCGAAAACTACCACACTTTCAAAAAAAAAGTTAAGGCGTAGGTGTCAGATCAATTGGCACCTACCCTTAGTTTTAAAGAGGGGGCGCCAATTGAATTGGTTATAACACATGGTGCTTCCAGTCTAATTGGCACCCATATGTATAAAGTGAGAGGAGGTGTCAATTGGTTTGGCGCCTCCGTGTATTGTGTAATTTTTTTGTATAAATAGATGTGTTGGATGATTCATTTTTCCACATCTCTTTTCATTATATTGCAAACATGTTTCGTCTTCGTCAGCGCTATGGAAAAGTGATTTATTCGAGAGACAAGCCTCCGATGGAGATGATGTTCTGGAACATATGTTGTTTCGAGCAACTAAAGGGGGTGTTGGTTCATTGGTTAGGCAGAAACATACATGAAGGCAAAAAAATTAGAAGTATTGAGAGACTCGATGCCGTACATGGTTGGGTGCGAGTCAAAAATGATAAGGATGTTAGGGAAGTGATGTTTGGACTAGATGACATCAGTTTGATTGTTGTAATCAGTTAGAAATGTTGTTTTTAAATGTTGTGGTTAAGTAGTTTTTTCTGTTTGGATATTTGTTGTTTGTATTGTTTATTCAGACATGTTCGATTTTAAGTGTGTTTAAGTTGGAGTGGTGTTTATTGTTAAGCTTGTTGTAATAAAAAGTTATTAGTATATAAAAATCAAAGGTTACAAAAATTGAAAGGAGGTACTAAATTATGATGCAGATGTTGCTCCTAGATTGGGACATTTTTTCTTATTGTGTCCGGGTTGACGACATATACTACATAATCTTATCATTTTATCAGTCGTATCAATTTCTATTCTAATACGTGTGTTGTTTGACCATCCTTTTTTCTTTCTTCGCATCTCATCGTTGTATCAAACTATGTCTCATTGATATAGAGGCTAATATTCCTTCATTGCTAGCACTGGGAAGCTTTCGTTATAGACATTCATGACGGTAATGGCGTTGTAAACATCGGATAGATGGATGTAAGCATCTTGACGAGTATGTGTGCATGCTGCAATGACATGAGAGCAAGGAATACGGAAGGCCTGGAACTTTCCACAATTGCACCAACTTCTATTTAGTATAACAACATAGGATAAATTTGGCCTCCCCTCATTGTTGTCCATTGTTTCCTGTTGATCAGTGCATTTTGATGCACGTTCTTTCATGTTTGTACTTAAGCATTTCTTTGGTTTGATTTGATTATTTTTATGTTTTAATGTGTTTTCATAATTTATTTTATTTTTGCACTTATTTAATTTTCTTATTTAATTTTCAGCATTAGCAGATTTCGCGAGAAAAATAATATCTTGAGCTAGGAGTATCGGATTGAGACGTGCTACTAATAGATGGAAAGCTAAGAAAAATATCTACAACTTTTATTCAGAAGTCGAGAGCTGAATCAGACTGTAGCAGGGCCAGAAAGTTCGTTGAAGCTGCTGCATTATTTTTATATTTTGTTTGGGTTAGTTGTATTGGGTCTGGATCGTACATTTGACCCGGTTGAGTTGTGAAACGGGTTTGGGTGTTTTTACCTAGGTTAGGCAGCCAAAAACAGGGTTACGTTTTTCTGTTCATGTACGATTTTTTGAGAGCTAGCAAGATGACTATGGAGAACTAATCCCTTTTGAATCAACCTGCTGTAATTCAGAATCCGCTTTGAGGTTTTTATTAATTCCAATTTGTTTCCTTTGAATTCTGCTTATAATTCCAATTATTTGCTTAATCTAATTGTTGCTATAGGATAGAATCCTTAAATTCGATTGATGAATGATGATCCCGAATCAATTTCGTGTTAACATAGCTTTTATTTTATCACGAACGATCAAGTTGCATCTGCTTAATTCACAATAGTTTTTAATCCGTTTGCTTAATTCGGAATTTGGGAATATTACTCGCATAATTTCCTTTACGCTTGTTAATGGTAATTGTAATCGAATAGGAGCAGACCCGTTAGGGATTTGGAATTTTATAAGAATCAATGATAAGTCGGAGGATGATGCAGTAGGTTGGTTCGTGTCAGCTTATTTTATAATCACTTTTAAAAATCATTTTTTCGAATCTAAACCAACCAAACCCCCCCCCCCCTCCCCTTTTTGTTCTATCTATAGATTAATTAAATAAGAATCCTTGAGAACGATATCTGAGTCAATTTGTCGTTAAACTACATTTTTGAAAAACTACTCGTTTTGATCCGCGTGCGACAGCGAATCAAATTGGCGCCGTTGTCGGGGATTCTTGTAGATTTAAACAATTATTATAGTCTAACTATTATTATAGTCATATGTGTTTTAACATTTTTTTTTGCCCTAACTTTCTTGTGTTCGGGTGTTTTTGCGGTTTAGGAAAAAAAAATCTGTTTTTAAGAAAATCATCTCAGATTATTCCGATTATTTGTCGATTTATTAGGAAAAAATCAAGGATCAAAAGCCACTATTTAGGAACTAAATAGTGGAAGCTACCCTAAAAAATCGAAATTCCCTATTTTTCTATTTTTTATGATTTATTTTCTGTTTTGGTAGTTTCAAACAAATCTGAAAAAAATCTCAAAATTCTTAATTGGCGTTATTAGATTAATTTTCGTGTCTTTGTATTTTTTGTATTTTATTTTAATCGTTTTTTCGTATTTCAATTGTTTGTTCTTAATAGGGACATTGTCGGTATTTTCCTATTTGTTGCTGCATTGCTGAATTAGTTATGTGTTTTCTCATTGTTTGTTGATTTTTTTTCTATTGAGTTTAATATGGATGACCAAAGAACTCTGAGAGAACTTGCTGCTCCTGATATGAATTACAATGGTTTATGTATTGAATATGCTGATGTTACTGTTCCTTTTAAGTTGAAATCTGGTTTAATACACTTGTTGCCAAGGTTTAGTGGTCTTGCAGGTGAGGATCCGCATAAGCATCTTAAGGAATTTCAGGTTGTTTGCTCTACACCATTGAGACCTGAAGGAATCACCGAAGATCACATCAAGCTGAGAGCCTTCCCGTTTTAATTGCAGGGTGCAGCAAAGGATTGGATTTATTATCTCGAGCCAAACTCAATTGCAAGTTGGACTGCCCTGAAAAAAGTGTTCCTAGAGAGATACTTTCCTGCCTCCAGAGCTGCCTCAATAAGAAAGGAGATTTGTGGTATTAGACAAGGTAATGAGTCGCTGACCGAGTATTGGGAGAGATTCAAGCACTTGGTATGTAGCTGCCCTCAACACCAGATCACAGAGCAACTACTCATCCAGTACTTTTATGAGGGGTTGTTACCGATGGACAAGAATATTCTTGATGCTGCTAGTGGTGGAGCACTAGTCGAAAAAACTCCAGCTGCTACCAAAGCACTTATTGAAAATATGTCTCTTAATTCTTAACAGTTCACTACTAGAGATAATTCTGTTCACAGCAAAGGCGTGAGTCAAATTCAAGTTTCTTCCAACAAGGCTTTAGAGACCAGAATTGACGAACTCACCACCTTAGTCAAACAACTGGCAGTAGCAAAACCTCAAACAGCAACTGTGTGTGGCATTGTACTTCTCCTGAGCACCCGACCGATACTTGTCCTATTCTGAGAGACGAGTCCATTACTGAGCTGCCACAAGCTTATGCAGCCAACCTTTACAATCAAAACAGGTACAACAACACTCCTGACCTGTCCACAAACAAATACCATCCCAATTGGAGGAACCATCCCAACCTTCGATATGGAAATCCACAATCCAGCCAACAACAGAACTCACCTCAAGTGGCTGCCCTTGCACCTTCTGGACCATCCTTAGAGGATCTTGTTAAGCAAATGGCCGTGAACAACCTCCAGTTCCAACAAAGGACCGATGCCAGCATTCAGACCTTGAACACACAAATGGGACAGCTTGCTACTCAAATAAATAACATGCAAGCTCAAGGTTCAAACCAACTTCCTTTCCAAACAATTATGAATCCAAAAGGCCCTAATGCTAATGTGAGTGCAATTTCCTTGAGATCCAAGAAGGTAACAGAACCAGCCCCAGAAAAAAATAAAAAAATTCTTGAGGTAACACCTGAACCTTCTTCCGTTGTGATAGAAACTGAACCCTCTGTTGTGGTAGAAACTAAAAAAGAAAAAGAGAAAGAGTATGTGCCACCAGTTCCCTTCCCACATAGAATACTGAAAAATAAAAGGACTGGTGATGGAGACAAGGAGAGAGAGATTTTAGATGTGTTCAAAAAAGTGGCGGTAAACATTCTGCTTCTTGATGTTATTAAGCAGGTTCCAAAGTATGCAAAATTTCTAAAAGACTTGTGCACAAGTAAGAAAAGGTTGAAGGGCAATGAGAGCGTACATTTGGGACGAAACATTTTAGCCCTTATCCAGCCTAAACATTCACCTAAAAAAGCTATTGTTTCATCCCTCAATCAGGCCATACCCCAAAAGTGCAAGGATCCAGGAACTTTTGCTATTCCATGTTCCATTGGGGATAGTAAATTCAACAATTGCATGCTTGATTTGGGAGCAGGCATTAATGTTATGCCTACTTCTGTTTATAATAACCTTGATCTTGGTCCTTTACAGCATACAGGTTTAATCATTCAACTAGCGAACAGAAGTAATGCTCGCCCTATTGGAGTAGTGGAAGATGTGCTTGTTCAAGTTAATGACTTTATTTTTCCTGCAGATTTCTACATTTTGGAGATGTATGGAGAAAAAAATTCAAGCAGACCGCCTATCATTTTAGGCAGACCGTTCATGAAAACGGCGAAAACAAAAATTGATGTCGATGATGGAACCATGTCCATGGAATTTGGTGACATTGTCGCAAAATTTAACATTTTCGATGCCATGAAACATCCCTTGGAGGAGCATTCTGTTTTTCATATTGAATTGATCTCTGAGTTCGTTGATGACACTTTTTCTGAATTGTTTTCACTTGATTTTCCATCTCTATCTGGGTTTGATGATGTTTATTCATGTGATGATTGTACTGACACAAACCTTTGTGTTGTTTGTGCTGAGATTGATGTTGCCTTGCAGGGTGATAGTATAAACGAAGTTGTTTATGTGGCCGAAGCTCTTGACATTCCGGCTGCCCCAAACATACCATGCATTGAACAACCACATTCTTTAGAGCCTAAACCACTTCCCGAGGATTCATATTATTCATCAAAGCTTCAACTTAATCAGAAATATAAGAAGGGAATTGAATGGACCTTGGCTGACATTTGTGATATTAGCTCATCCATATGTATACATAGGATATCACTTAAAGATGAAACAAAAGTAGTGAGGCAGCCCCATAATCCTTTAATTCTTGATGTTGTAAAAAAGGAGATCACTTTCACGTGTCCATTCAACACTTTTACTTATCGAAGATACTTCTTTGATCCTGGAATACAAGACAAATGCACTAATCAAAATTTCAAGGTCAATGGACACTCCCCAAAGCTACTCCATGAGAACCCGACTTTGGAAGAAGAGACTGTAGAAGAGCTCTCTTTGGGAAAGGCTGCTTATGCAATCATTTATCCGTCTTGACTCCTCGGGTGTGTTCTTTCCTTTCTCTCACTCTTATTTTATATTTATGCTCTTTCATTGGGGGCAATGCTTATTTTAAGTGTGGGGGAGGGAAATCATTTATTTCGTTTGTTTTCCTTGTTTTTGTTAGTGTTTTGTTTGTTTTCAGTCATAAAAAAATAAAAATAAAAATGCATCTTCTTGAAAGTTTTAGGCTATAGACTGACTAATTTGAGAATAGTTTGCGGAGACTTGGGAAAAATTCACAAGATCGGTATCATCTTAACACCATAAGTCTCCTGCATATGGAAATTGATTCGAATTCATATATTGTTTTAGCCTTACATTCTCATCCTCTGACAGCTCTTGAGTAGTTTATTTCAGCAGTCAGCACCATCTCACACACACTCTACGCAGGGAAGCCGATGAATATAAGTGAGTGTTCCGAAAAAAAAAGAAAAAAATAAAGGAATGCACCTTCTAAGTTTGGTGACCCTCACCCGGTCACTTAACCCAACGGTTGTGGAACCTTCAAAAAAAGTTGGAAATAAGACTCTTTTGTAGTTGGTTCAGCGGGTTCTGGTGCTGAACTTGGTAGGGCGGATAACAATCTGATCCCCCGCAACTACAATTGAGTAAGCAAAGGGTTATGCCACTTAAGTACCAGAACCCAGTGCAAAAAAGGATCAGAGTCACTAACCGGTCGCCTTGCTATGAGTGTGTGGAGATAACGGGCTTAATGTGATTGCGCCTGAATGAAAAAGAGCCAAAGAAGGATGAGTAAGTTAGGCTTTAATATAATAACATGATTCGAGTTGATTTGTGTATTCAGGAGGTTTATGTCTGCATAACTGTGGATTAGTGTTCTTACAATGTCCTTAGTGTGCAAGATTAGTACCTATCGAAGCAAACTTAACCGAAGATGACTTGTAGCCTAGAATGAGTAACCGTTGATGTGTCTGTGTTTTGTTTTGTTTTTCATTTTGCTCGGAGTGCAAAAGTTCAAGTGTGGGGGGATTTGATCAGTGCATTTTGATGCAAGTTCTTCCATGTTTGTACTTAAGCATTTCTTCGGTTTGCTTTGATTATTTTTATGTTTTAATGTGTTTTCATAATTTATTTTATTTTTGCACTTATTTAATTTTCGTATTTAATTTTCAGCATTAGCAGCTTTCGCGAGAAAAATCATATCTTGAGCTAGGAGTATCAAATTGAGACGTGCTACCAATCGATGGAAAGCTAAGAAAAAGATCTACAACTTTTGTTCAGAAGTCGAGAGTTGAATCAAACTGTAGCAGGGCCAGAAAGTTCGTTGAAGCTGCTGCATTATTTTTATATTTTGTTTGGGTTAGTTGTATTGGGTCTGGATCGTACATTTGACCCGGTTGAGTTGTGAAACGGGTTTGGGTGTTTTTACCTAGGTTAGGCAGCCAAAAACAGGATTACGTTTTTCTGTTCATGTACGATTTTTTGAGAGCTAGCAAGATGACTATGGAGAACTAATCCCTTTTTAATCAACCTGTTGTAATTCAAAATCCGCTTTGAGGTTTTTATTAATTCCAATTTGTTTCCTTTGAATTCTTCTTATAATTCCAATTATTTGCTTAATCTAATTATTGCTATAGGATAGAATCCTTAAATTCGATTGATGAATGATGATCCTGAATCAATTTCGTGTTAACATAGCTTTTATTTTATCACGAACGATCAAGTTGCGTCTGCTCAATTCGCAATAGTTTTTAATCCGTTTGCTTAATTTGGAATTTGGGAATATTACTCGCATAATTTCCTTTACGCTTGTTAATGGTAATTGTAATCGAATAGGAGCAGACCCGTTAGGGATTTGGAATTTTATAAGAATCAATGATAAGTCGGAGGATGATGCAGTAGGTTGGTTCGTGTCAGCTTATTTTATAATCACTTTTAAAAATCATTTTTTCGAATCTAAACCAACCAACCCCCCCCCCTTTTTGTTCTATCGGTAGATTAATTAAACAATAATCCTTGAGAACGATATTTGAGTCAATTTGTCGTTAAACTACATTTTTGAAAAACTACTCGTTTTGATCCGCATGCGACAGCGGATCACCTGTACACTTTAATTTTGCCTATGACGGTCAAAGATTGTAACCGCGTGTGTGCTAGCTTTGATAGTTTCCTCTTTCATCACTTTCATACAACTTTCCTGAATAATTGACCTGACATTAACACTGCAATCCATCTTTCACCTCTGGTTGCGAAGGTCGATGTCAACCTAAAATAGGTTGTTCTGACCAATGCGGTTATTGGTAGATTTCTAATGCCTTTGAATACACCGTTCATGAATTCCACAAGGTTTGTTGTCATGTGGCCCCATCGACAGCCTCTGTCAAATTCCCTTGTCCAATGCTCTAATGGTATGTTACCTACCACCTTCCTACATCTGCATTAGACAATCTAATTTTGTCACAGTAATGTTGAAATGACGGTTAAGTTAAAGCATACCCTGCATTCACCACTTTTTTGCGAAGGTTCTTGTCTTTGATTGCACACATGAAGTTTTGTGCGATATGTCTAATGCAATAAACATGGGTAGAAGGAGGATTATGCCATCTGTTATCATGGTTATTGTAAGCACTCTCAATAGCAGCATGTCTATCTAAAATCAAACAGAGATTGACTTGTGGAGCAACATGTGTTCTGAGATGACTAAGGAAGAAACACCAACCACTAGTGGTTTCACCTTCAACCAGAGCAAAGGCAATGGGAAAGACATTATTATTGTCGTCTTGTGCAACAACCATAAGCAAAGTGCCCTTGTATTTTCCGGATAACCATGTTCAATCAATTGGAATAATATGTTTGCAGAATGCAAAACCTTTTATGCATGGTTGAAACGCCCAAAAGAGGCGGTGAAAAATTATATTTCCAGGAACACAAGTTCCTTCTGACGTAAATGCTGGCAATGTCTCCATAATTGCAACAGTTCCCGGTGCGTATGTTTTAAGTGCCCATAAAAACCGTGACAATTCTTTGTATGAATCCTCCCAATTGCCAAATACATGTTCAACAACCTTTGTCCTTGCAATCCATGATTTCTTGTAAGATGGAGTATATGCGCCAATCCATATGGCACCTTCTGTGTGCATGCCCTCGAGATTCTGCGCTGCATGCAATAGCCATGAAGCCTAGTGAAAAGACCATGCATACAAGACCTGCCACGACCATGCATGCCCTCGGTTTTGGACATGTAAGCAAAATCATGTCTTAGTCGATTGATACTAAATTTATTCTAGCTTTATGTGAAAGATGGTGTCCCGAGACACACACATTATGGTTTCCAATTGGTGAATGTACTGTGATGTTAGAAGATGTCTATATGTTATTGGGACTTCCTATCGAGGGTAAGGCGGTAAATGGTAAAACCAACTATGCGAATTCAATTTGCATGGAACTCTTGGATGCTGACTTGTTAGATGATAACTCGAGAGGCCAAGCTATACTCCTTTCACGCCTTAAGGCATATTACAACAACTTACATTTAGATGAAAATTATACCGAAGACGCTCGAATAATAAAACCTAGGGGTTATATTATGCTTTTAATTGGTTTCTTTTTATTTCCCGAAGGTATTGGTTCTAGTATGCATGATGTTATGTATTCACCTTTACTAAGACATGTGGATAGAATAAGAAGTTAAAGTTAGGGGTCCGCTTGTTTGACTTATCTTTATAGATCTTTGTGTAAAAATGCACACAAAGACACATCTATATTTTCTGGATGTGTTGTTTTGCTCCAAGCATGGGGTTGCTCCCTAGCTCCCGTCAACCACAACATGTTCACATTCCCGTATGCACAAAAATAAGTTCTTAACAATGTACTATATTTACTTACTTTACCAATTATTATCTCTAAATAATATATTTACTTTTATGATGCAGATGGTCGGCACGTGGTATGAGTTACAACAGATGTCCTAGACACTGTATTATCCAGTATCGCAATCTCTTAGATCAACTCCGACCAGCAAATGTATTGTCATTAACCTAATTAATTCGTAATAATTTATTTTTTAATATCACCCATTTATAATCTAATATATTTTCATATTTCAATTCATTTGGCCTCCAATAACTCAAACACAACTCAACTACTCTGGCATGGGTCACGAACTCAATTATGACGGTAGCGATTCATTGTATACACATGACTACGCAGATTTGTCTGAATATCTTAGGCAATCTCCTGTGGATGGTGGTGATGTTCGTGGGTCCTCAAATACTCAAACACCTGGGATGAATCATCAACATGGGTTAGGGTCACGCGTTTAGGCAGTTGGGGGATGTGGTACCGGAGGTCGGTTAGGTCATCCCGGTCAACGACATTAGTCTTTTTGGTTATCGTAGTAAACGCATATTAATATTAATATCAATTGGTCCAATTTCAACTTTTATCTAAAATGTACATTGTTTTTAAAAAAAAACATATACAACACACATAGGTGTCACATCAATTTGCGCCTCCTTTAAAATTTAACACACAAGCGCCAATTGGATTGGCAGCACTAGATGCATAAATCAATCCAATTGGCGTCACCTCTTTAACTTTTAGAGCAGACACCAATTCATCTCATCTGATGACATCTCTTCAAAGTGGAATAATTTTGAAAATAATCTAAAAAATAAATTATTTTTATTAAAAAAAATTTAAAAAAATGAATTATTTGAGTAAAAAATCAAAATTATTAAATCATTAAAACTTTAAAAGAAAAATACACATGACTAGAACAATAAAGGACAATAGTTTTTGGATAAGACCTTTAAGACCCGTTATTCAGCTTTTCTTTCAAGGGTCCATTTCTGTTCTAGTTTGATTACTATTTTAATCCGACATAATTTCTTGCAAATTTCTTCGATCAAACTGCGTGACATAATTTTGATCCAACATAAAACTCAATCAAACTTCTGGGCCTACCAAATTTAAGAATTCGTGAATAACGGACTATGGTTGCAAAAGTATTACTAATAATAGGAGTATTCTTTTACTAAAAAAAAGTAAAATAAAATAGACCAAATATTTCATTTCACAGTTTCACCACCAAAATAATAAAAAGTATTCTAATTGATCAACAAAAAAAGATCATTCTACCAACTCATAGTAATAGAAAATAAGAAGAAAAAAACCACAAATGCACGAGTCTAAATCTAATCTTAAATTATATATACATACACAAAATAGGTTAGTGAAACTAAATCTTGTCATCCTCTATGATATTATCTATCATATATATTATGTTAAAAAACAAATAAAAAAAGTGACCATTTGAAAATAATATTATCATGAAGGAATCTGATGGGCTTGAACTTGGGCTTGGGCCTGTTGTTGGACTTGGGCATTAGAGAAAGGCAACCCTCTTGTCTTGTTGGTTTGATTGTTGCAAGGGTTTGTAGCCACGCGTTCACAAGAAGGACACATAGTGAGAGTGGTAGCTGGAAGTTGCATGTAGAATGGTTGAGTAGTTTTCAAAGCTCTAAGCTCTTGAAGTTCCTTTTGTAATCTTCTATTCTCTTCTGTTAATGTCTCACAACATCTCTTCAAATACTCACAATCTACTTCCGTTTGCTTCAACTTCGTCCTGATAAATCACACAATCGATTATCCTATGAATCTAAAAAAATATCTCAAGAGAACAAGAAAAACAAAAATATTAGGTTAAATTTACCTGGCTCTTCTGTTTTGAAACCAAACTTCAACTTGACGAGGACTGAGATTCAACTGTTTTGCCAGTGCAAGTTTTTGCTTCTGGAGTCAAATAAATAAACATGATTATTTAATTAATTAATTAGTAAATAAACATTGATTAATTAACAAGAAATATCTAACCGAAGTAAAAGATTAAGAAGAAATTTACTGGATTTAAGGTTGTGTGTTCTTTGAAGCTTTCTTCTAGAAAAGCTGATTGATCTTTAGAGAGTCTGAGTTTCTTCCGAGTTGACCCGTTTTCATCATCATCACTCACTCTTTCAGAGTCACCTTCTTTGTCTCTCTTGTTTCTTCCTCCATATTCAGCATTGTTATTCCTCATACTGAAATCCATAGGAAACGGAGACACCGAACTGCTGGGTGATGACAGTGACGCGCCGTCGTCGAGATCCTCCGTCATCGCCGGAAAACGGTTTACATCTAGCTCCCTCACCGGTCCACCTAATTAGAAACAAAAGCAAACTCTTAACTTATAGCAAGAAAAAAAACATATTAAATCATTTTTATGTTGAGGTTGTAAAAGTAAGATTTATGATAGAAAATTACATGGTTGAGTGAGCCATGGAATGGGAAGATGAGAAGAAGGGTGATGAGATCTAAGAACAGGAGTGAAAGGAAGAAGGTCAAGTTGAATAGGTGGATCTGAGGAACTTGTTTTTTCTTCGGAGAAGAAACTTGGTGGTAGTGGATCTTTGGTGGGTTTGTCAAGAAAAGAGAAGGGTAATTTTGGTGTGTCACCTAAGCTCAAAGCAAGTTCCATTTCAGTTTTTACAAATGGAGAACAATGTTTGTGATATAGAGTTGTTGTTGTTGCTACTAGAATTTGGTTTGGAACAAGAAAAGGGTATAGGCGGGCGTGTGTTTGTTTGTTAAGGTGAGTTATTTTGAAGGGAGAATAATGAAAAGAAGAAAGAAGAAGAGAGTGCAAATGAAAGTTGTTTTCTCTCTTGCTTCGTTGGAACAAAAAGTGGGAGGAGGGAATGGGGTTTTATTTCAAAGGTGGGAGTAAAGATTGACCGACAAACACAGGTTGACAAAGGCACGTGAATCTATTTAATATCAGTATAATTATTACTACTACAACCATTCTTACTTCTCACACTTTTTTCCCCTTTTCCCATCTCCCGAGAATACTCGCATAAACAAATCTACCATGAAGATCCTTCAAATTTTTTATATTTATTTTGTTTAGAATAGGTGTAATCTTCCTTCTTCTTTTTCTTTTTAAATGTAATACTATTTCAAAACTTCAAATTTGATCGTATTTAAACACCATATAAAAATATATTTCCTCCGTTTCTTTTTAAATATTATTTTTTTTAAAATAATTTATTTATTTTTAATTATCACTTATAAAATTTAAAATTATATTATTATATTTTTCTAAAAATTACCCATAATTAATTATTATAGACAAATAAAAAATAAAATAAATAAAATAAATAATTAAAAATATTATACATAAAAGAATTATTATTTAAAAAATAATAATGATTAGTTTTTTTAATATTTATAAAAAGTCAAAAAATAATATTTAAAAAAAATTGAGAAAACATTTATTATTCATAAGTGATATTATAATAATAAAACATTAACAAAAATCATCATCTATAAAAATATGATATTGAATATTTAAAATAATATTTTTTGTTAAATAATTTCATATTTTTATTTTTCTATTTTAATTATTATTTTTATTTTTATTTTTATTTTAAATTTAAACAATTTTATTTCATATTTCATAATTTTAGGTGTCATTTTGATATCGATTTATCAAACTTAACAATAATTTCTTTTATTGTCTTGTCATTTTCATCTATTAACAAAATTTAAATAAAAAATAAAAATTTAAAAAAATTATAAAAAATAAAAATTAAATATTATTTTTAGTCTCTTAACTTTATTTTTGGATTCAATTTGATCTCTTAAATTTTAAAAAGACTGAATTGATCCTTTAACTCTTAAAATAGGGCCAAGTTAATCCTTTCTATTAGCAACGTTAGTCAAAGTCAAAAATCACTTAAAATAGGGTTTAATTGGCACAAATGTGGCGCTGATGTGGAAATAAAAGCAATTCAAAGGCAAAAATCACTTAATATCCAAAATCACTTATTCAGTTGAACAAACCCTAGCATATAGTATTTGTGCGAAGACACAAGACGATTTGCCAAATCGAAAGCGTTTTTAAGGCGAAATCGAAGACGATTTGCCAAAATGTATTAGTTTTTATGGTTGTCTTTTTCGAATTTAATTTTTATATGTAATTGGGCAAAATTTTATTTCAAAATTGAGTTGAATATGTCGAAATGGACGAATACTTACATCTAAGAATTCATCCCAATGTGAATTCATTGATGATGAATTAAGTGTGTATGAAGGAGGACTAGTCGATGATTTGAAAATAGATGTTGACAAGTGGAGTGTTTTTGAGTTGGTAGGTGTGCTGAAGGAGTTAGGTTATAGGGAATTTGAGACAATATATTACAAGGACCCCACATTTGGACGAATGATTTGGTTGATGACAAAGGTGCTTTAGACATTGCTGATTTTTATAAAGTGCATCTAAGTAATTATATTGATAAGTGGTCTTTGCATCGTTCTTTCTAGTAGTTTTCCTTTAGAATTTTACCGTATTTTGCTTGATTTCCTTTCATTTGTCATGTTTTATGTTTTGGTTTGTGTTTTATTGTGAATTTCAGGATCTAATGAGCATCCAAGCAAAGAGGGATCAGAAGCTAGAGAAACTGAGCGAAAACGGAATTTTAGAGAAATCTCTAGTAGGAGGAAGTCAAAGAAATGGTCGGAAAAATAACACGGCGAATTATCAGAAGGGTTCACAAAGTATATTTTTCAGCATGTTGCACATCATGATAGACATGTGGTGTTTTGATCATATCTAGAGGGTCGTAACTCGGAATGACGTGGGACCGACGACAAATGAAAGCTAACATCAAGGACTACAAAGTATGTTTTCAAAGCCAAGAGCTAGGGAGATTCTACGGGCACCCGTAGCATATGATACAGATCATAGCAGCATAGCCAAAATTCTCCCTTCTCAATTCTTCAACCAATGCAGTGGTAGTGACCTGATACGGACACCCGTAACACGTGATATGGGTCGTAGTAGGCCGAAGTATTTTGGGTCACTTATTTCCTTTTCCGGTTCGATTTATTGATGATTTGGGATTGAAGATAGCGGAAATATACCCGAACGCATCGCACGCTCAAACATACAATAGAGTCACCATCGAACTTTATTATTCCCAAAGGAAAGAGAAAACATTGATAAAACCCAGGGGAAAGAGATATGTTGGGTAAGGAAGTCGGTTATGCAAGAGAAAGGTATTAGCACCCCTAATATCCATGGTACTTCATGGGAACCAATTTAATTGTTCTTGCTCAAATATGTGTTGTATCTAAGAGTTACTCGCGAAAGAATAAAGGGAAAAGAAAAGAAATAGATAAAGTGCTCGGTGAGGATTAGGGTCCTCATGCCTACATATCCTTATAGTGCAATGAGGAATTCAGATCTTCGTAGTTCATAGAACTAGTGGTGAGAGATGAAAAGAAGTTGTGATGAAATTATGGTCTGAACCAAAGAATAATCTGATTTGAACTCCAACAAGGGGTGAAATATGAACTCAAGAGTAAACTGGTATGAACCAACAAGTGAGGGGCCTAAGGCATGGTGTCACTGTATTGGAATAACCGAAAAGAAAGTAATTAAGTGTTTGGTTTGACAGCACAAACAGCATTTGGTTCACAAGGGAATACAAGATAGAGCTCAAAGGGATAATGTATTTGGCTCAAAGATAATTGGTATATCACAAGAAGTGAATAAAGGTAGAATATGAATGCATCGTGGAAATGAATGACCAAAGTCACAAAATCATAGATTTGGTAACAAGTGACTGAAGAGGTGTATTTTGAAACCAAAGGTTAGGGTATACATCGGAATCCATAGGAGAAATGGAATTTGTACCATAGAGGGAAGGTGGCACAAACCACAAGTAAGGGGCCTAGGGCATGGTATCACTGTATAGGTGGGCCGAAAAAGAAGAATTAAATGTTTGGGTACAAGCCACACAACTCTAGGTACAAATGCGGATTACCTCTATATGGTCCTAAAAGGGTGTATATGGAATTCCAAAGAAACCGTATTACGGTTTCAAAGAAACGATACGTCACTAGGGTGAGTGGTTTATGATTGAAGGTAGATACTATATCGTGAAAGATATGAGTGGTTCCCTAAGGCGGAAGGAGGAATAAATAAGTATGCTCGCGAAGGGTTCGAACCCTCGTCCCTACGTATTCTCATCGTGCAATGAGAAAATCAGAGCAATCGTAGTTCAACCCACTATGGCTGAAAGCAAAGGGATATATATTGATTGCCAATAGGAAAATTGCTTAACAAGCAGGAATGTGGTGCTAACCAAAGATGGTGATCAACCACAAGGACAAATGAGATATAGCCAGAATCTAAACTCTGTAGGGCAAGATAAATGAATGCCATAGTTTGAACTAATACAAAGGCAAGAAACAGATTCCCAGAGTCTGATCTCAATTAGGGCAAAGGGAATATAATGTCAAAGTCTGAACTTCAGGACAATGCCAAAGGTTGCCAGAGTATGAACTACATGGGTAAGATGTATAAGCATGTCATAGTCTGAACTATACAAGGAAAAGGAACTGATATGAATGCAAGGGTTTGAACTCCATAAGGGCAAAAGAGTATATTACTTAAGTCTGAACTATAAGGCAATGAAAGATGTAGCCAGAGTCTGAACTTAATGGGCTGGATGAATGAATGCCACAATCTGAATTATAAGGCAGAATAATATGTCAAAGTATGTACCATATAGACAAAATCAGGATGGCCAGAGTCTGAACTCAATGGGGTAAAGATGCCAAAATTTGTATCTTATAGGCAAGAAATAAATCCAGAGTCTATAGTCCATAGGCTAAAATAAGTTGTCAAGGTATGCACCTTATGGGCAAGAAACAAAGCCAGAGTTTGTACTCCATGGCCTGAATGCCAAGGTATGTACGTTATAGGCAGGGGATAAAGATGCCACAGTCTGAACTTATGAGCCCAATTGAGGGTTTTTAGAGTCTGAACTCAACGTGGCAAGAATACCAAAGTCTGCACCTTATGGGAAAAGAATAAAGGATGCCACAGTCTGAACTGTGTTGGCGAGATGCCAAGGTATGTACCTCATAGGCAAAGAATAAAGCCAGAGTCTGAACTCCATATGCTAAAGGAAGTTGCCAAGGTCTACACCTTGTAGGCAAGAAACAAAGTATGTTATAGCCTGAGATGGTAGGTGATGCATGAAGCAAATGATTGAGAAATGGGTATGTGACCCTAAGATGATGATCCCAAAAGATTTATGAACATTCTGAAGGAGAGTCTGATACTGAATCCAAGAAGAGAGTAATAGTGATTCGCTATTGAAGGAATATTGATGTGTAATGATGCTTCACTATTGAAGTGTTGAATGATCGATGCTTGCTTAAAGAAAACTTGTCAATTGCATGATTCAAATTGCACTAAAGTCTATGAACAAGGACTAGTTCTTTTAATAGCTAGGACTTAGACCATGTACACAAAGTCACTCTAGACAATGGTAGGAGAAACTTCGTCTCATCGTTCCTCATTACTTAAGGCCCATAGCGTGTAACCCTTATCATGATTGACATGTATTATTAGAGGCTTCTGATTATTGATCTTGATGATGCCATGTTGTTTGTTGTGTTGAGAAGACTTGATAATTGTTTGATACAAACTGTGCAGAAGTCTATGAATGAGGGTGAATGCTTTGAATAACTAGGGTCTACGCCCCGTACGCAAAGTCACTCTAGACAAGGGTAGGAGTCTCTCTGTCTCATCATTCCCCATTACTTAAGGCTTATGGCTTACAATTTGAATCGCACTTGTCAAGTGTTGATACCTTCGATGTGCTTGAGAAGTTGTCCACTTTGCTAGCTATGCTTGACTGATATTTGACTTTAAAGTCTTGATCTTGCGTTTGAACCTTGAGATGTTGAGCTCCTGAGCTTCAGCATATTCACAATAGCTTGAGCACAATGAACTTATCATATCAAGTTATCAAGGGTTTTTTTATCACTTGAATAAGCTTGGGGAATTACATCACAATTACAAAGGATTTGATTGACCAAAACGACCTTTGGTCGACACTAATCAATGTGATTAAAATAATAGTTGAACTATGTACAATAATAAACTAATGAAATAATCAACTAAGTAAAATCAAACATTTCTAATTAAAAGTCCTAAACTAAAGGGTCATGTAAAAAATCAAGATTTTAAGCCCTAAGGACAAAGTGGT
Source organism: Lathyrus oleraceus (assembly GCF_024323335.1). Classification (NCBI taxonomy): domain Eukaryota; kingdom Viridiplantae; phylum Streptophyta; class Magnoliopsida; order Fabales; family Fabaceae; genus Lathyrus; species Lathyrus oleraceus. The sequence continues at coordinate 185,365,915 of NC_066584.1, read as the reverse complement.
CATTATGTACAAAAATGATCAATTAGGAAAATAGTTTCAAAAAAATAATAATTAAGAACTAATTACCTAATTATCTTAAAACTAACTATCATAAATATAATTAGCATCTAAAATTTAATCAAATTCCATAAACTTAATGAATCTAATTAACCATTAAAATCTAATTAATTCTATCAATTAATTCTAAAACCTAATTACATTCTAATCAAATTCCTAATATTCTAAAAGCTATAATATAAATAATCATAAAACAAATAGTATGAAATTAATGACATGATTAAAATAGAATTAGTGGTGTAGGCCCATGAAGTATGTCTTCCCAACCTTCTGACTTGGGCCTGAATCCAAGTCCCATCCCTAAGGCCCACTCGAAAGAGGGGGTGCAACGAGTCATGTGAAGTGTAAATTGCACAGAATGTTTGGGCCTTTGGCCTAAACCTAATCCAAAGCACAAACAAAACAGGAAACCAACACCAACCAGGGCCGAGCAAAAAACGCAACGTTCAGACGCGAAAAACGCTTCTAGTCACAAGCTAATTATTTCAACAAGCTGAAGCAGTTGAAAACGCTTAAACCATAACCGAACGAAATCGAGCCTTATCACTGAAGCGAAAGGGGCGAAAAAATGATTATTCACATCGCATTTCGACGACAGGCTCATGGATTTGCGTCTACTATACAACGCTTCCACTCACGGATTTATTCATCCATTGTCCTACGATTGGGAACGCAGAAGTTGCAACGCTGAACAAACCGCATATTCATGCGTGATTCATGGATTCTTCTGCATTTCATTTCATCGTTCTTGCTTGCGTTCAACATCGATTACAGACTCTCACTCTAATTGCAAATGTTCAAACACCATAAGCGAAATCGGATTCGGATCCAAGTTTGATCACCATCACCAAAATCCTATTCAATTTGATTTCCACATCACCTTCAACGAACTCGTTTTTGCACGTGTAATTGAGAAGAAACATGGATGTATCGTGGAAGTGCACCGATAATTAAAGCAAGAAGTAGAAGCATAACTTACCGAATCGGAGTTCCGGTGTGGTGGCTCTCTAATGATTGCAGGTATTCAATTCCTCCCCCTCTTTCCTTCTACTCTTCTTCAATCTCACCTTTCTATTGTCTGCACTTCTTCTTCTCCCTTCGCTTTGTTGTTATCCTCAGTGCAGAACCATGAAAAATTCAGAGAGAACGATCGAGTTGGACTTGTGAGGTGCAGAGTGATACCTCTAGAGAAAATTCTAATCTGGGAGTTTCTGTGATGTATGGCGAATATATACAAATGGCACTGCTAATAGAGTTTTAACTCTGTTACCCTACTTCCATATGAAAACGATTAGAGGTTAAATCTTCTGTTAACTTTTTGTTAGGATGAGTTAGTTTGTTTAGAAAATTTGTTAGTTAGTTAATTATATTGTTTGTAATTCAGTTAGTATGGTTGATTCTATGTGTGTCATTTCTGTTGGCTTATCGTGGAGCTTCAAAATTTGCAAGGTCGGTTGAATGAATTTGCACGACTAGGATGGTGTTGAACTTGCATAAGGTTAAATGGTTAATATGTTAGACTGTTAGAACAAATTACTATTATGTTGTTTTGGATTCTAAGTGTACTGGTGTAAGACCCCAATTTTGACCCTAAGATCCCTCATGCAATCTCATCATATGCATTAGCATTGGGATCATACCTTGGCATCCTCCTTACCCCTCTTTCATTGGGTTTGTTTTGGGAGAGATCACCAAGCATCATGTGATTGTATCATACTTGTATATTTATCATTTTACTAACCAAAATACCAAAAAATATGTCTTTGTATTTGCCTAACTCTTTTGTAGGTAGGGCGTGGTCCCCATTGGTCTATCAAGTTCATATATAGGGTTTAAGACCCTCATGTTTAAGAGCACAACCAAGGATTGATCCACAAAGTCTCTAAGCATCATATATGAGTCCCCTTGATCTCTACATGTTATTTTGATTAAGTTTTCTTCAATATTTTGGAGTTAATTTGCCTTGGAAACCCTAGTTTATCTGGGTATCCTGAGTAACTTCTTCAACAAGCTTCCTCACCAATTGATCAAATTTCTAAAGGGACACTCCAAAATTCATCATTTCATGCATATGTGATCCACCATGAGCCTAAAAAGTCAATAGAATTGCAAGTTAGCAAGTTGGTTGATGGTGGTTGGCCAGATAAATTCATCTGATCAAAACTGGGTCTCCCTAGACTCTATCTCCTACAATTTTCACCATATGAAAATTATTCCAAGAGAAACGTTACTCTAAATGACACTCCAAAAAAATTTCATGTTGAAGTCTATATCTAATTTTGCTTGGAAAGTCATTTTCTATGTTGAAACATTATAGGTCATTTTGTCTACAACTTTTATGAAGACACGTTTCTCATTTTGAGCTCACATAAAAAGTTCAGTAAGGTGGAACATTGAGGTATATGGCTTGACACTTAGATAATTTTTCAACATGTTGAAATTTCCAAACTTCCACCTTAAACTTCACCTTGATAGAAGTTCGAAATATAAAAGTGTTCAACATAAGAGTTGTTCCTCTTGATCTAAGCTTTCCAAAGAGTCCTAACTCAGTTATTTTGGACCATGTTTGCTAGGGTTGTGCATGGTTTAACAGGTCTGCATCATTGGTGGAAATCAAAGTTCAAATGATCACATAACACTGCCTTGCCATTCAAGCTTCATTCCAACCTCATTTCAGATGCATTTGGACCTAATTGGATTGCTTCATGGGCTTGTACATGCTCATGCAAGCTTGTGCATGATATTTCCAAATTTGGAAGAAAATTCAAGTGTGCAAATAACACTTCCAAATGCTATAAATATGGACCCTCTAAGCTCATTTGAAAGGATCCTTGCGCGCCAGTTTTGCCCCCTCTCTTCAAACCCTCACAATTCAAAGGAAAACCTGATAATTTTCACTTGAAAATTGAGTTTGAATCTCACTTTTGGAGATTCAAAAACTCCAGGATCCAAAGCTTCTTTCCATTCCTAATCCACTTCTGCAAGTCATTGGATCAAGATCAAACAAGAATTGAAGCAAGGAAGAGCAAGTTCTGCACAACATTGAAGGTATTCCAGAATTTATCTTCTCTTTGATTCTCACTTAATTCTCGTCAATTCTCTTGGATCTTTGGTTTTCTGAAGTCCTACCAATGTAGGCAAGAAGATTGAGTTGCTTTGAGGTCAAATCGAAGCAACTCAGTTGACACACCTCAAAATTCAACTCCTCATATCTTTCTATATATTTGGAGTTAGTTAAAATTGAGGTCAGATTCGTGCTCTACGCCATTTTTTCTTTCAGATCATGTCCTCCTATTTCATTTATGTGATGGTGATGACTGAACTAGTCAGACGAGGTTCGCCTGAGAAGGTGACCGGAGGTTTAACGCCGGTGATGTGTTGGCATGATTTAGAGCCATTGATCCTTTTCAAATTGTTTTAATCTCGTGCATTGCTTGTAAATACCACTTGTGTTAAGCGTTGACTAGTGACTATGGTGGAAAGCGCGCTTGTGACCACTTGATTTGCCACCTCAATTAATGAGGGAGATCAAGTGGTCCACGTTTTTTTGTATTTTCTGATTTTCATTTTATTCCTTTGATTTTTATTAATTCATATTAATTTTAATATTGATCCAAAAAATATGAGAGTTTCACCAAAAAATTTAAAATAAAATCCTTTTTCATATTTTGAATTAAAATTATTTTTTGGATCATTATTAATATTTTTCATGATTTAATTGATTTTGTTATTATTTTTAATTGTTTAACAATACTTTTAAGTCTCTAAAAATTCTGAATTTTTTTCTCCAAGGTCCTTTGACCTTGTTTAACCTATGATAAATCTCATGGCCATTTCTTTGGTGTTTTGATGAGGTTTTAGGAATTTGACAAACCATATTTAATTTAATGTATTATTTTTAGTATTTTTAAATTGAATAAATGCCAAATAATTGTGTTGAGCCATTTTGATTGTTTGTATAAGTTTGACTTGTGTTGTTGGGCCTTGGTCAAGGTTGATTTGACTTTGCTAAGTTAAGATCATTGGATTTAGGGGATTGATGGAATGTACATTCCATCTCCCAAAATGAATGAATGATCTTAATTTGGTAAACGTCCTCCTTTGTCCAATTTGAGTTTTGATCCATTCCCCTTCCTCTTCATCTCATTCCCCTTCTTTATGCATTCATATCATGGACCTATGATATCTCTACATCCTAAGGCTACTTGATTGCAAAATCAACATAAGTATGGATGAGATTAGGCCACCACTTTTGCATATTCTTTTTGTGTGTGGTATGTTTCATGAGCATAGTCCATTATACTATGTCTCTAACATGCATTAACACCAAGATTCTATTGCCCGACCTCAAATAATTGTGACTTCTACATAAGTCCAATTACGATTGCTTAATATAACACTAATTTTTTTTATACAAAACGCATATCATTCTAGTTAGTGATATTGTAAGTCTCCCCTCTTTCATGGTATTGTGTGGAAATTTGGCCTTTTTTCCTTCCTCTGGAAGATGTCTTGGTTCAAGGATCCATGCTTGTGATAAGTGAGTTGAGTGTTTTCCAAAGAATGACTTAAAATAAAAAGCAAAAGCAATACTAACTTCTAACTCATTAACAACTAACATTTAATTTCAAGTCCTTTACTTTAATGCACTTTATTTTTAAGCCTTATTCATTTGCCATTGTTCATACCATTCTAATTGTTTATGTTAATGTCATTTTCACTTTGTCCATTTGGACCATATTTTATGATATATTTTGCTTGTGCATATTGTGCTTGTTTATGTGGTCTTTGACCATTAATATACATAATAAAAACCAAAACCATAAAAAATATCTTGTGTGGACTGTTGGTTTGGTATGAGACAATTGGACTTAGAATTTAGGTAACACTCCCTATGCAAAGGACTTGGTCAATGCCAACTTCCATGTAACCAAGTGCTTGTAATCTGAAATCCTCTGATACATCATTGAAGATCCATTTGAGTTCATCTGCAACATGATCCTTGTGTAGCTGTTATTTTGAACCTGTGACTTATGGCATTGTGGGATTCATCTGCTACATGGGCAAATTTGAAGAAGATCATGGAGTTTCTAAGCTTGGATGTGGTTATCTTTATTTGATGCCTTGCTCTTCAAGTTAATATTGTGTGCATTATTTGTTGCTTGATTCTAATGTCCAAGGGAATTTGAGTTTCTATATGACATTCTTGTCTATTGGATTGCATACCATTAGTCAGATCTTTTCAACTCTTAACTTTTAAATTTATGCTTAGGATTAGACTCTTCATCTCCTCCCCACTTCTTTAATTTCAAAATCTCTCCCTCCTTTTAAAAACTTCTTTGTTTGTACTTGTTTTTTTTGCTAAACTTAGACCATTTTGCAAACTAGAAACTTTGGCCTTATGCCATTGCATTTTAAACTTCTTTTCTTAAATAAACATGTAAATAAATTTAACTATACTTGACTTAAAGACTTCTAAAGCCAAAAAGAACTAACTCATTCAAACTATTTTTTTGGCCTTTGTGCCTTTCAAACCTAATTTTTGTTAAAAGCAAAGCATCCATTTTGAAATTTGTATCACGAACTACGAGGTTTTGATTCCTCATTTTTATGTCGGTACGTAGGCGCAAGTCCAAAGGTCTTGTCAAACACAAAAATATAATTAATGAATTCTTTTCTCATCCCCCCATTCTACTTAATTGCAAACATCATTTGTACAAAATACATATGCGCACAAGAAAGGGCTCCCTAGGAATACCTAGGACTCTTTGGGTGCTAACACCTTCCCTCTTTGTAACCAACCCCCTTACCTGTAATCTCTGGCATTTTATTAGTTTTGATTTGAAAACTTCTTATTTTTGGGTTTTGTTTGTACTTTTCCCTTTTCCCTTGAAAACAGTAAAAGCACGGTGGTGACTCTTGTTACTTGATGTCTTGCTTCTCCATAGCTTGATGATCATGAATTTACCGCTACAGAAATTAAGTGACGCCTCTGCTGGGGAGTAGTCTCCAGTGGGTTTAGCCTACTTTTTGTGTGTATATAGTTATATGTTTGATGTATGTATATTTGTTTGTGTGATATAATCTGCTTGTTGTGCTTGATGATCTCTGAGTGGTGAGATAAGTTCTAACCCGAACTTGAGTGCAATTAAAATAGGAGGATGGTATTGTCATGTTCGACTTGTGTGGAGTAGTCCTTAACAAGTTGGCTTGAGATCCATCTGCTCAGTGGAGACCCTTTTGGATTTGGAAATGTCACACAAGTATTTATGGTTAGGCATTACTATCTCTAATTTGGGGTCCGAGAAGCTAAGGACCGTAGAGAATTTAACCCCTCTTGGCCTATTTAGGACGTAGTGTGGAGACTGTTCAAGTGTAGACTTGATAACAGTTGTTACACGATACTACACTCAGATAAGTTTCTCTTGAGAATATTATGGGTCGATGAGTCAGTCATCTTAACCTGTAATATCCGATAGATGGAATTAAGACTCTGGGAACTTTTTAGAACATGATCTACAAGTTTTATCCTTAATTCACTCCTTTGGGATGGTTCTTACCCAGACTCCATGCTCGTGATTCACAACAAAACCTTGATTCTTGGTTGATCCAATCAAGTCTTGTCAATATCAATGGAACTTGGGTGTTGATAAGGTGAAAACCATAATCCACCAAAATAGATGATTGATCTTGACAATGACTTGAGTCATCCCTTGACCTTTGTTTGTTTGCCTTGTGTGTGATCCCTTATTTGTGATTGTTGCATTCATGCATTCATGCGCGTCATAACATTCATCACATGAAAATTTCAAGGAAATGAGGTGTTATTTGCAAATATTTTCATACCATGGATTATGGACGAAGGAACACTAAGAAGTACAGTTTCAGATGTCCCGACTTGAAAGAGTTAAGAATGCTAGCATCTTTTGTATTAGATCCCTTGGACTTCAAACAACACCATGGGAAGCTTCTGTCTATCTTGTTTGTTGATGTGGTTGAAGGACTCTTGAGTGTGTTGGTTCAGTTCTATGATCCTCTCTACCGTTGCTTCACTTTTCCTGATTATCAGCTTGTGCCTATGTTGGAGGAGTATGCCCATCTCTTGGGAATACCTGTTTCTAAAAAAGTGCCATTTAGTGGATTAGAAGAGATTCCTAGATCTCATCTTATTGCTGAAGCTCTTCACTTGAAGAAGTCTGAGATAGAGGCTCATTGGGTGAAGAAAGGAGGGTTGTTTGGATTGCCATCTGATTTCCTCATCAAGGAAGCTACTGCCTTTGCTCAAGCTGGTAGTATGGATGTTTTTGAAGCTATCTTTGTGTTGCTCATCTATGGATTAACTTTGTTTCCTAACATTGACGATTTTGTTGATGTTAACACCATTAGAACTTTCTTGATTGGGAATCATGTGCCTACTCTGTTAGGGGATATGTACTTCTCTTTGCATTCGAGAAACTTTAAGGGTGGTGGAACGATTGTGTGATGTGTTCCTCTTCTGTACAAGTGGTGTATTTCACACTTGCCTCAGACACCTCTTTTGTGGAGAACAAACAATCTCTACGGTGGTCTCAGAGACTTATGTCTCTCACTAATGATGATATAGTTTGGTATGATCCTTCTTTGAGCTGTTTGGAGATTATTGATAGTTGTGGTGAATTCTCTAATGTGCCTCTTATTGCTACACAAGGAGGAATTAACTACAACCCTGCTTTGGCTCGTCGTCAACTTGGGTTCCCCTTGAGAGACAAACCTAATAACATGTTGTTAGAAGGTATTTTCTATCAAGAGGGTAAAGATCCCCAACATTTGAAGCAGAAGATTGTACATGCTTGGCATAATGTGCATAGAAAAGGAAGGTCCGAGCTTGGTCCATGCAATTGTGTAACTTTGGAAGCTTACACTACTTGGATGAAGAAGAGAGCTTTGGAGTTGAAGATGCCTTATCCTTGTGAAAGACCTATGTCTATGGTTGTGGTTGAGCCATTAACTCTCCCTAACCAAGATGTAGAGGAGTTGGAAGACGCGCTCGCCAAGATGAAGAGAGAGAATGATATGTGGGAAGAGGGTTTCCATGCTTTGAGCAAAAAGCATGAGGAGTTGCAGCTTGAGTCTAAGGACAAAGACGCACTTATTGAGCTACTTGAAGACCGAGTGACGAAGAGACAGAGAGAGCTGGAGGTTTCACCTTCCTCTAGAATGCCTAAACCTTCCGTTGCTTGGAAGAAAATTATTGATCAGCTTGTCCTCGAGAAGACTCAGATGAAGGCTTCTTTTGAGACCGAGATTCGACGCATTCGAAGGAAGTACGCGCCTACAGCCAGATCTTCTGACGTTGTTAGGGGTCCTTAGGATGGATAGTCTCCTTTTCTCTTGTAATTTTCATTTGGTTTCTGAAATTGTACTAAGTGTAATCCTTCTAATTATATAAATAAAAGAGAATTTTTGGTCATATCAAATTGTTGCAATTACTGTTGTATATATATATATATATATATATATATATATATATAATATATATATATATATATATATATATATATATATATATATATATATATACATACATATATATATATATATATATATTCGCAAATAATATAAAGTTCCTTAAAAATAAAAACAATCAAGCATAGCATTTCATGCATCATTTGCATAAGCAAGTTTCTCTTTCGCCAGATGTCTCATTGGTGTTTCTTCTGTGCTTCAGCCAAGCTGACTCATCGGTACAATACTCGCGCCAATCACTCCAGAATCATGGAACATCTTGAGCAAGAGAATAGAGACCTGAAAGAGGAGATCGCCCGCCTGACTACAATGATGGAGTCAGTTTTAGCCGCGCAGAGCCAGTCTTATCCAACACCTACAACTCCTCCTCCTTAGAGGATTATCATTTTAGAGGTGGCTACCTCTACTACTCCCGCAACTGCCGCTCATTTCGCGCCTGCTATGCCTGCTGGATTCCCATGAGGAATGCCGCCAAACTTCATGCCTGAAGGTTTTGCACCTACATTTTCTTCTATGTCGGCATCTAGCCCGATCATGTCTGTGCCACCGCCTGTAGTGCATACCTTGCCTCGTGTGGAAGATACCATTTATCATTCTGAGCCATCTGAGGGCCCGGACGTATATGAGAAAATGGATGAAATGAAAGATCAATTTCTTGAGCTGCGCAAGGAGTTGAAAACATTGAGAGGTAAGGACCTTTTTGGGAAGAGTGCTGCTGAATTATGTATGGTGCCGAATGTGAAGATTCCAGTGAAGTTCAAAGTCCCTGACTTTGAAAAATACAAAGGGAACACATGTCCGCTCAGTCATTTGATGATGTATGCCCGCAAGATGTCTACCCAAATAGATAACAATCAACTGTTAATCCACTACTTTCAAGACAGTCTGACTGGCGCTGCATTAAGATGGTATATGGGGTTAGATAGTGCGAGCATCCTCACTTTCAACGATTTGGGTGAAGCATTTGTTAAGCAGTACAAGTACAATATTGATATGGCTCCCGACCGAAATAAATTGAGATCGCTGTCTCAGAAGGACAAGGAAACATTTAAAGAGTGTGCTCAGAGGTGGAGGGAACTTGCTGCTCAAATCAACTCTCCTTTAGAGGAAAAGGAGATGACCAAGATTTTCCTAAAGACCCTTAGCTCATTTTACTATGAGAAGATGATTGCCAGTGCCCCCAGTGACTTTACCGAAATGGTAAACATGGGGATGAGGCTAGAAGAAGGTGTCTGAGAAGGACGATTGTCAAAGGAGAAGGTATCATCCAACAAGAGATACAGTAGCAGTTTTGGTAAGAAGAAAGACAATGAAGCCAACGCAATAACTAGTGGGAGGCAGAGAAGGCCTCAGATCAGAAGAAGTCAACCACCCCGTCAACATCATCATCAAGTATCTTCAGTAATTCCCATTTTTTCAGCTAGTCAATCAGTACCAGTTCAACAACAACAACAACCACAACAATGAACAAACACCTATAACAACAACAATACAAAAAATCATCAACAACAAACTTTCGAGAGGAAGAAGGTCTCTTTCGACCCGATTCCTATGACATATGCAGAACTCTATCCATCATTGGTTCTCAAGAACCTGCTACAACCGAAAAATCTTCCGCAAATACCTGAACCACTTCCATGGTGGTACAAGCCTGACCTCCGTTGTGCTTTCCATCAGGGAGCACCCGGACATGACATTGAGAACTGCTACCCACTCAAATGGGAAGTCCAGAAGCTAGTAAAAAGTGGAATGATGTCTTTTGAGGACCGCACATCCAACGTGAAAGCTAACCCGCTGCCCGCTCATGGAAATTCATATGCCAACATGGTAGATGGCTGCCCTGGGGAGTTCAAAGTGTTTGATGTCCATTTTATTCGAAGGTCCTTGGTGACGATGCATAAGGATATTTGTTTGGTGAGTGATTGTGAGCATGACCATGATGGTTGTGCTATCTGCAGTGTTAACCCAAGAGGTTGTGAGATTGTGAAAAGGGACATCCAGTGGTTGATGGATGAGGGTATGATCCAGATTGTACAATCCCGTCACGTAGATGACGATGTGAATGTGATTGTTCCTGTGTTTAAGAATCCCGAGAAAGTGGTGATTCAATATGATAGCAGCAACAACACCAGCCAAAGATCGGTATCGTCGTTGGTCATACGGTTGACGGGTCCAGTCCCGTACGTATCCGATAAGGATGTTCCTTATCAGTATAATGCAACTATGGTGAAGGATGGTCAAGAGGTTCCATTACCTACAACCAATTCTGTCGTGAACATTGCTGATGTTACCGAGGTGACGCGTAGTGGTCGAGTGTTTGGGCCGGTGTTCCCAAAAGATGTGGAAGATTCAACAGTCAGTAAGAAAGTGGAAGTGCATGCAGCAGATCCAGTTAATGCTACAAAGCATCAGTTTGGTGAATCCAGCAATTTGAAGACTAATGATGATGATGAGGTACTTCGGTTAATAAGGAAAAGTGAGTTTAATATGGTGGAGCAGCTGCTCCATACCCCCTCGAAGATTTCAGTATTGTCTCTGCTTATGAATTCAAAAGCGCACAGAGAAGCACTGCAAAGAGTTCTAGAGAAAGCGTTCGTGGAACATGATGTTACGGTGGATCAGTTTGATCATATTGTTGTTAACATCATTTCCTGTAACAATCTCAGTTTCTGTGATGAGGAACTCCCTGAGGAGGGTAGGAATCATAACTTGGCTTTGCATATCTTGATGAATTGTAAAGATGACGCTTTATCCAATGTGCTTGTTGACACCGGATCTTCGTTGAATGTGCTGCCGAAGTCAACATTATCAAAGATATCATATCAAGGAGCACCTATGAGGTATAGTGGCGTGATCGTCAAAGCTTTTGACTGTTCATGCAAAATAGTGATAGGTGAAGTGGACCTTCCAGTGAAGATAGGTCCGAGTGATTTCCAAATTACTTTCCAAGTAATGGATATCCACCTGGCCTACGGTTGTCTGTTGGGAAGGCCATGGATCCACGAGGCGGGAGTCGTTACCTCCATGTTGCATCAGAAACTCAAATTTGTCAAGAACGGAAAATTAGTCATTGTTGGCAGGGAAAAGGCGTTGTTGGTTAGCCACCTGTCATCTTTCTCTTATGTTGAAGCTGAGGATGAGGTTGGAACTCCGTTCCAAGCCTTGTCTATTGCTGTTGAAAAGAGAGTTGGGGCACCTATGTCCTCATTGAAAGATGCAAGGAAGATTGTTGAAGAGGGAATTATTGATCAGTAGGGGCGAGTGGTAGAGGTCGTCGATAACAAGAATAGAACCGGTCTGGGTTTCCAGTAAGGTCAGTCAACTATTAGATCTGATGATGTGCAACTCAGCTTCCGTAGCGGAGGGTTCATTCATGGCAATGAACAACACTTAGCTGTTGTGCTAGAGGATGACAAAGAAGAAGACTGCACCAATTTTGTGACGCATAGAAAAGCTTGCAACAATTGGACTGCTGTTGATATTCCTGTTATTATGCATCGATCTAAGTAATTGCTTTTATTTGTTTTTTTTTTAAAATCCTTCTCCTATGCCTAAGGGAGAAGTGAACGTTGTTGGGCATTTTCAAATTTGATCATCAATAAAATTAATTCTATTCATCCATATCTATGATGTTTTGTTTTTACTTTTTACTTTATTCTGAAAATGGTAATCACAAAAAAAACATAAATAAATAAATAAACTTGTCCATCTGCATAATATTTGGTCACAAATCACTTCTCTAAAATCAAAATATCAAATCATTATGCAGGTTGGTTTCTAACCCCATTGAATACAATGATCCTTCTCCTTCTCCAAATTTTGAATTCCCTGTGTTTGAGGCTGAGGAGGAAAGTGATGAAGAAGTGAGTGATGAATTGTCTCGTCTTCTTGAGCATGAAGGAAAAGCCATTCAGCCATTCGAAGAGCAGATTGAGTTAGTCAACTTGGGTTCTGAGGATGATGTGAAGGAAGTCAAGATTGGGTCTCGACTGTGTCCAGATGTTAAGAAGGGGTTGATTGATCTTCTCCGAGAGTATTCAGATGTGTTTGCTTGGTCCTATCAAGATATGCTTGGTTTAAATCCTGAGATTGTGGAGCATAGATTTCCGTTGAAGCCAGAATGCCCGCCAGTCAAGCAGAAGTTGAGAAGAACGCATCCTGATATGGCAATAAAGATTAAAGAAGAAGTGCAGAAGAAAATTGATGTCGGTTTCCTTGTGACCGCCGAATATCCGTAATGGGTGGCCAATATTGTGCCTGTTCCGAAGAAAGATGGAAAAGCCCGCATGTGCGTTGATTATAGAGATTTGAATAAAGCCAATCCAAAAGATGATTTCCCTCTGCCATACATTGATATGTTGGTAGACAATACTGCTAAATTCAAAGTCTTTTTGTTTATGGATGGATTTTCCGGATATAATCAGATCAAGATGGCACCCGAAGATATGGAGAAGACCACATTCATTACACCTTGGGGAACATCCTGTTATAGAGTGATGCCTTTCGGTTTGAAGAATGTTGGTGCAACTTACCAAAGAGCAATGACTATTCTTTTTCATGATATGATGCATAAAGAGATTGAAGTTTATGTCGATGACATGATTGCTAAATCAATTGATGAAGAGGAACATGTTGAGCATTTCTTGAAGCTTTTCCAGCGTTTGAGGAAGTATAAACTCCGCTTGAATCCCAATAAATGTACTTTTGGTGTTCGTTCTGGTAAGTTGTTGGGCTTTATCGTCAGCGAGAAGGGTATTGAAGTTGATCCGGCCAAGGTTAAAGCGATACACGAGATGCCTGTGCCCAAAACTAAGAAGCAAGTCAGAGGTTTTCTCGGCCGTTTGAATTATATCTCAAGATTCATTTCACACATGACCGTCACATGTGCGCCTATATTCAAGCTTCTTCGGAAAGGTCCGTCTTGTGATTGGACCGAAGACTGCCAGAAAGCTTTTGATAGTATCAAAGAATATTTGCTTGAACCTCTGATTTTGTCTCCACCTGTTGAAGGAAGACCATTGATCATGTATTTGAATGTGCTCGAAGATAGTATGGGTTGTGTTCTTGGTCAACAAGATGAAACTGGAAAGAAAGAATTTTCAATTTACTACCTCAGTAAGAAGTTCACCGACTGTGAGACTTGGTATTCTATGCTTGAGAAAACTTGTTGCGCCTTGGCTTGGGCTGCTAAGCGTTTGCGTCAATATATGTTGAATCATACCACTTGGTTGATATCCAAAATGGATCCAATCAAGTATATATTTGAGAAGCCTGCTTTAACTGGAAGGATTGCCCGTTGGCAGATGTTGTTATCAGAATATGATATTGAATACTGACCTCAGAAAGCAATCAAAGGTAGTATCTTGGCTGACCATTTAGCTCACAAACCGATTGAAGATTACCAGTCAGTACAGTATGACTTTCCTGATGAAGAGATCTTATACTTGAAAATGAAAGATTGTTATGAACCATTGCTTGAAGAAGGGCCAAAACCTGGTTCCCGTTGGGGCATGGTATTTTATGGAGCTGTTAATCAGTATGATAATGGCATTGGGGTAGTGATTATTACTCCTCAAGGCACGCATTTTCCATTTACAGCTAGATTGACTTTCAAGTGTACAAACAATATGGCAGAATATGAAGTTTGCATTATGGGGCTTGAAGAGGCCATTGATCTCAGAATCAAGTATTTGGATGTCTTTGGAGATTCAGCTTTGGTGGTAAATCAGATCAAAGGTGAATGGGAGACGAATCAACCTAGTTTAATACCATATAGAAATTACGCGAGGAAGATTTCAACTTTCTTTACAAATGTTGAGTTTCATCATATACCTCGAGATGGAAATCGGATGGCAGATGCTCTTGCAACGTTGGCATCAATGATTATAGTGAAGTATTGGAATGAGGTTCCCAATTTGATTGTGATGCGTCTTGATAGGCCAACTCATGTGTTTGTTGTTGAAGAGATCAAATACAAGAAGCCGTGGTATTGTGACATCAAGTGTTTCCTCCAAAGTCAGATTTACCCGCATGGAGCATCTTTGAAAGATAAGAAGACTTTGAGGAGACTAGCCGGAAGTTTCTAACTGAATGGTGATGTATTATACAAAAGAAGCTTCGATATGGTTCTGCTCAGATGCGTGGATAGAAACGAAGCAGGCTTGTTGATGACTGAAGTCCATGAAGGTTCCTTTGGTACTCATTCCAATGGGCATGCTATGGTGAAGAAGATGTTGCGAGCAGGTTACTATTGGCTTACAATGAAATCTGATTGTTGCAAGTTTGTGAAGAAATGCCACAAGTGTCAAATATATGCGGATAAGATTCATATTCCTCCGACACTGTTGAACGTCATATGCTCCCCATGGACCTTCTCCATGTGGGGAATTGATATGATTGGCATGATTGAGCCCAAAGCTTTGAACGGATATCATTTCATTTTGGTGGCAATTGACTACTTCACAAAATGGGTTGAGGCGGCATCGTACGCAAATGTAACTAAGCAAGTTGTTGTGCAGTTTATCAAGAATCAGATTATATGCCGTTATGGTGTGCCAAGCAAGATCATTACTAATAATGGATCGAACTTGAATAATAATATGGTGGAAGCTCTTTATAAAGACTTCAAGATTGCACACCATAATTCTTCTCCCTACAGACCCAAGATAATGGGGCTGTTGAAGCTGCAAACAAGAATATTAAGAAGATTATCCAGAAGATGGTTGTGACATATAAGGATTGGCATGAGATGCTCCCATTTGCTTTACATGGGTATCGAACATCCGTCCGTACTTCAACATGGGCAACCCCTTTCTCTCTTGTATATGGTGTGGAAGCAGTGCTCCCCGTAGAGGTTGAGATTCCTTCTTTGGGTGTGCTCATGGAAGCCAAGTTGACTGAGGCTGAATGGTGTCAGACCAGGTTTGACCAGCTGAATTTGATAGAAGAGAAGAGGTTAACTGCCATGTGTCATGGTCAGTTATATCAACAGAGAATGAAGAAAGCTTTTGATAAGAAGGTCAGACCTCGTGTATTCAGAGAAGGTGACCTTGTGCTTAAGAAGATCTTATCTTTCAAGCAATATTCTAGGGGAAAATGGACTCCTAATTACGAAGGCCCATATGTTGTTAAGAGAGCCTTTTCAGGTGGTGCTTTGATTCTTACAACTATGGATGGTGAAGAGTTCACTCGTCCTGTGAACGCAGATGCAGTCAAGAAATACTTCGCCTAAAAAGAAAAGAACAACTCGCTAAGTTGAAAACCCGAAAGGGCAGCTTAGGCAAAAATGAGCCTCTCGGTGGATTTAAAACCTGAAAGGGCGGTCCAGGCAAAAGTTAGAGACATAAAACAGAAAAATTATCCCGATAAATTGAATACCCCACCTTGGGGAAATTTATGAAAAAATTAGGAATTATGGCAAGTAACTGCATTCTGCTGATCTTCAGATTTTGAAGACTTTGTTGAGCACAACGGTCGATGGTGATTCATCATCCCCAGTAGCGGCCAAAAGCACAGTGGACATCAAGAGTTGGTGGAAGGATTAGTGATCAGTGTATTCAATGTAACCCTTTTCCATGTAAATTACCATTTTCAACTTTGTAAAAATCTATGGAGTCTTGTCATTTACGGACTACCATTCCATTAAATAAAGTTGAACTTTTATCCAATTGTTTCTACTCTTGTTTACTTCAGCAAATAGTTTTAAATTTTATCATGATCATTTTGAAATTAAAATTTTTAATCAAAATTATTTTTCTTAAACATATAAAAGCATGAATCTTAAAGAAATTGATTTCATTTAAAAGAAATATCATTAGTGGTTTGAAAGCAGTAAGCCCTAAGTGTGGAGCAGTATTGGTCCTCCCCGAGCAGTAGGCGTAATTTCTCTTTCATCCTCAACAACATTTCTAGCATTCAACAATCGTTGTCCGCTATTCCCCAGTAGGGTAACTAGCAGAGTTGGTTGATTCAATCCCCCGCGGAATGAAGAACTCCCCGAGGAGGGAAGAAATCACAACTTTGCTCTACACATTTCAATGAACTGCAAGGAGGATGCTCTGTCAAATGTATTAGTTGACACCGGTTCTTCATTAAATGTACTCCCGAAATCAACCTTGTCAAGATTGTTGTACCAAGGAGCTCCGATGAGATATAATGGTGTGATCGTCAAAGCTTTTGACGGTTCTCGCAAGACGGTGATCGGTGAAGTGGACCTTCCTGTGAAGATAGGTCTGAGTGATTTCCAAATTACTTTCCAAGTAATGGATATCCACCCGCCTATAGCTGCTTGTAAGGAAGGCCATGGATACATGAGGCAGGAGTCGTTACTTCAACGCTACATCAGAAACTGGAGTTTGTCAAGAATGGTAAGCTGGTTATTATCGACGGGGAGAAGGCTTTTTTGGTAAGCCACATGTCATCTTTCTCTTATGTAGAAGATGAGGATGAGATTGGAACTCCTTTCCAAGCTCTATCTATTACTGAGGAAAAGAGAGTTGGGGCACCTATGTCCTCATTCAAAGATGCTCAGAAGATTGTTGAAGATCGTATTTTTGACCAGTGGGGACAGATGGTAGAGGTCACCGACAACAAGAGCAGAGCTGGTTTGGGTTTCCAACGAGGTCCATCCGTGGTTAGAGTTGAAGATGCGCAACCCAGTTTCCGTAGTGGAGGGTTCATTCATGGTAATGAACAACACTTAGCTGATGTGATCGAGGGTGATGAAAATGAGGACTGCACCAATTTTGTGACACATGGAAAAGCTTGCGACAATTGGATTGCTGTTCATGTTCCTATTATTGTGCATCGATCTAAGTAATTGCTTTTATTTGTTTTTTTAAATACTTCTCCTATGCCTAAGGGAGAAGTGAACATTGTTTGGGCATTTTCAAATTTGATCATCATTAAAATTTAATTCTATTCATCCACATCTATGATGTTTTATTTTTACTTTTTGATTTTCTGAAAATGGTAATCACAAAAAACATAAATCAATAAATATAATTTGTCCATCTGCATAATATTTGGTCACCAATTCACTTCTCTAAAATAAAAATATCAAATTATTATGCAAGTTTGTTTCTAAACCCATTGAATACAATGATCCTACTCCTTCGCCAAATTTTGAATTCCTTGTGTTTGAGGCTGAGGAAGAAAGTGATGAAGAAGTATCTAATGAATTGTCTCGTCTACTTGAGCATGAGGGAAAAGCCATTCATCCGTTCGAATAGCAGATTGAGCTAGTCAACTTGGGTTCCGAAGATGATGTGAAGGAAGTCAAGATTGGGTCTCGACAGTGCCCAGAGGTTAAGAAGGGGTTGATTGATCTTCTCTGGTAGTATTCAGATGTTTTTGCTTGGTCCTATTAAGACATGCATGGTTTGGATTCTGAGATTGTGGAACATAGATTTCGGTTGAAGCCAGAATGCCCGCCAGTCAAGCAGAAGTTGAGAAGAACTCATCCTGATATGGCAGTGAAGATCAAAGAGGAAGTGTAGAAGCAAATTGATTTCGGTTTCCTTGTTACTGTTGAGTATCCACAATGGGTGGTCAATATTGTACCTGTTCTAAAGAAGGATGGAAAAGTCTGTATGTGTGTCAACTATAGAGATTTGAATAAAGCCAGTCCGAAAGATGATTTCCCTCTGCCACACATTGATATGTTGGTAGACAATACAGCTAAGTTCAAAGTCTTTTCGTTTATGGGCGTATTTTTCGGTTATAATCAGATCAAGATGGCACCCGAAGATATGGAAAAAACCACGTTCATTACACCCTGGGGAACATTCTGTTATAGAGTGATGCCTTTCGGTTTAAAGGATGTTGGTGCAACTTACCAGAGGGC
This sequence comes from Lathyrus oleraceus, assembly GCF_024323335.1. Taxonomy (NCBI): domain Eukaryota; kingdom Viridiplantae; phylum Streptophyta; class Magnoliopsida; order Fabales; family Fabaceae; genus Lathyrus; species Lathyrus oleraceus. The sequence goes on along the minus strand of NC_066584.1, from coordinate 185,347,509 downwards.
AATGACTACTCTTTTTCATGATATGATGCATAAAGAGATCGAAGTTTATGTTGATGATATGATTTCCAAATCCATTGATGAAGAGGAACATGTTGAGCATTTATTGAAGTTATTCCAACGCTTAAGAAAGTATAAACTCCGCTTGAATCCTAATAAGTGTACGTTTGGTGTTCGTTCTGGTAAGTTGTTGGGCTTCATTGTCAGCAAGAAGGGTATTGAAGTTGATCCTGCCAGGGTTAAAGCAATACAAGAGATGCATGCGCCTAAAACTGAGAAGCAAGTCAGAGGTTTTCTCGGCCGTTTGAATTATATCTCAAGATTCATTTCACACATGACTGCCACATGTGCTCCTATATTCAAGCTTCTTCGGAAAGATCAGTCTTGTGATTGGACCGAAGACTGCTAGAAAGCTTTTGATAGTATCAATGAGTATCTGCTTGAGCCTCTGATAATGTCTCCGCCTGTGGAAGGAAGACCATTGATCATGTATTTGACTGTGCTTGATGAAAGTATGGGTTGTGTTCTTGGTCAACAAGATGAGACTGGAAAGAAAGAATATGCAATTTACTACCTCAATAAGAAATTCACCAATTGCGAGACTAAGTATTCTATGCTTGAAATGACTTGTTCCACATTGGCTTGGGCTGCTAAGCGTCTGCGTCAATATATGTTGAATTATACCACTTGGTTGATATCCAAAATGGATCCAATCAAGTATATTTTTGAGAAGCCTGCTTTAACTGGGACGATTGCGCGTTGGCAGATGTTATTATCAAAGTATGATATTGAATACCGATCTCAAAAAGCAATCAAGGGTAGTGTCTTGGTTGACCATTTGGCTTAACAACCTATTGAAGATTATCAGTCAGTACAGTACGATTTTCCTGATGAAGAGATTTTGTACTTTAAAATGAAAGTTTGTGATGAACCATTGCTTGAAGAAGGGACAGAACCTGGTTCCCGTTGGGGCATGGTATTTGATGGAGTTGTTAATCAATATGGTAATGGCATTGGGGCAGTGATTATTACTCCTCAAGGCACACATTTTCCGTTTACAGCTAGATTGACTTTCAAGTGCACAAACAATATGGTTGAGTATGAAGCTTGCATTATGGGGCTTGAAGAGGCCATTGATCTCATAATCAAGTATTTGGATGTCTATGGAGATTCAGCTTTGGTTGTGAATCAGATCAAAGGTGAAAGGGAGACGAATCAACCTGGTTTGATACCATATAGAGATTATGCAAGGAGGATTTCAACTTTCTTTACAAAGGTTGAATTTCATCATATCCCTCGAGATGAAAACCGGATGGGAAATGCTCTTGCAACGCTGGCTTCAATTATTATGGTGAACTATTAGAATGAGGTTCCCAATTTGACTGTGATGCGTCTTGATAGGCCAGCTCATGCGTTTGCTGTTGAAGAGGACAAAGATGAAAAGCCGTGGTATTTTGATATCAAATGTTTCCTCCAAAGACAGATTTACCCGTCAAGGGCATCTTTGAAAGATAAGAAGACTTTAAGAAGATTAGCCGGTAATTTCTACCTGAATGGTGATGTGCTTTACAAGAGAAATTCGATATGGGTTTGCTCAGATGCATGGATAGACATGAAGTAGACGTATTGATGACGGAAGTCCATGAAGGTTCCTTTGGTACTCATTCCAATGGACATGTGTCTGTCGCATCTCGAAAAATACGATTCCTCGCGATGGTCGCGGAAAAATTTAATGTTCGAACAGAGTCGCCACCGAACTTTATTTATCCCAATGAAGGGATAGGGAAATATCGATAAAACCTTTGAAAAATAGAATAATGGTCATCGCAACCATATTCGGGTTCGGGAGTGGATTACGCAAGAGGAAGGTATTAGCACCCCTCACGTCCGTTGTACTCAACGGGAACCTTTTAGTTCAATAGTGTGTTTCGAGTGTTAATTTATGTTTGTTTGTTATCTTTAGGTTATTAAAATTATTAAAAATAGAAATGGATGAGAACCTCAAAAAAAAAGGGAAAGGGGAGGTTTTTTATTAGTGTGCTCGCAAAGATACAACAATCTCCTGCCTACGTATCCTTATGGTATAATAAGGAAATCAGAGCATTCGTAGTTCGGGGACTACGATTGGTTGGTGTCTTTTAATGAACGACTGTTTAGATCGCATCCTAAAGGCTAAACGTTGGCTTGTCTACTCTCGGTGGAGGCTCAAGCATTGGTTTGTTGTGCGCATTAGAAAGGATTAACAGTGTTCTTTCTGAAAAGAGTTTTGGTCACACGGGGGTGACAAGTTGAATTAACGTGTTGGGTGTTTTGATTGGTTGAGATGTTTTTGGTTGCACAGGGGCAAGGAAGGATAAACTTGGTAGGTTAAGATATTTTTGGTTGGATGACGATTACTCGGATAGTTGAGTAAGACAACTCGTATCCTAATAGTCGGGAAAGGGAATAGAAGACTCTAGACCACCTTCTTTTTCATCCTTAATTATAGAAAGGATTGGATAATAATTAAGGTGTTTTGAAAGGATGACAAACACTCGGATAATCGAGTAAGATAACTCGTATCCCAATAGTCGGAAAAGGGAATAGAAGACTCTAGACCACTTTCTTTTTCATCTGAGTGATTATGAAAATAGGTTTGTGTATGATTGATGTATTTTTAGAATGAACGACAAGTACTTGAATGACTGAGTAAGACAACTCATATCCAAGCATTTGAGAAGAGGAATTGAAAACTCAAGACCATCTCCCTTTTCGTACAGTTTGTTATGAAAATGATTTGATTAAGTTGTATGTTTGTAAAAAATGACAATTGTTCGACTGACCGAGTAAGAGAACTCGTATTCAAACAATTGAGGAGAGAAGTTGAAGACTCAAAGTCATCTCCTTTTTCATTTAGCTTATTATGAAAATAATTTGATTTAATCGGGTTTAGAAGTTTGTAGAGGAACGACAATTATTTGACTGACCAAGTAAGAGAACTTGTATTCAAATAATCGAGGAGAAAAATTGAAGACTCAAAGTTATCTCCCTTTTAGTTTCTTGTTATAAAAGGATTTGATTTGTTTGTGCTTAAATAGATTAGAAATGACGACTATTTGACTAACCGAGTAAGAGAACTCGTATTCAAATAATCGAGGGAAGGAGTTGAAAACTCAAAACCATCCCCCTTTTCATTTCCAAATGAAATGGTATTTAACCGTAATTAGGTGTTTTAATTTAATTTTAATAAAAATACTCGACATTGGATCGAGGTTTTAAAATTTGTGTTTGCGAATAAATTGGATTTTATTTAGTGAATCAATCATCTACCCGATTAATTAATAATCGAATAGGTCTCATTGTAAGAAAGCCCAAGAGTAAGCTATGTGAGGTTGATGGCGATGCTAAAAACAATCGACTTACAAAGGGTATTTGAAAAATTAGCTCGATTGAATCGAGAATTATGTGATCTTTCTTTGAAATTGGTTTGATATGGTTTTATTTAGGTGGACCAATCCTAATCTAAAATAAGGAAAGTTACATTCTATTAAAATAAGTTAGCCGCACTCATGTTAGGAACCTTTCTCTTGGTATATGGAAATAAATTCTATAAAACTGGACAAAATTGAGTAGATAATCCAATATTTACATCCTAATAATTTTACTAAATATTTTTCAAGGTGAAAAGACACTACAACGAGTCCTAAGTAGGTAGCCAACATCCCACATTGAAAGATCTCATAAAATACTTTTTCCATCAACAAGAGAAGCAACAAAATGCAATTGCCCCAACTATATAACATGTGAGTTTACTTATTAGAATATCATGGCTAACTTCAGCATATTTTATTACAATTAAAATGCCTTACGTTCATTTCTAGTTTTCATTAACAATTATAAAAGTAACCACCTTATTTTCATTGTATACCATATTTTGAATATTGATGTTTGTATATGAAACAATAAAAACCTTTTAATTATTTCTGGAAACAAATGAAGTAATAATTTTGTGGAAACTTGTAATTATTAGTAAACACAGGAGACATTATCTCAAACCAAACAAGTCCTAGATAACTTAAACCAATACTATTTTCTTAGTATGAAAAATGATGGCATATGAATATTTATAACGAAACTGCAAAACGTAAAGTCTAAGCATACAAATATAAGCATGTTATAAATTTAAGATGGTGCTATCACAACAGGGTGATTGTAATTTGTATGCAAGTCAAACTAACATCAACATAAAATACATTCACAACATTGCATAAGTATCACACCATCAATATTATAGCATCAAAATCCAGCCCAAACATGGAATAATCAGACTACAATAGATGACTGAAATAAGCACATCAATACAAACACTAACCAAACTGAGTTGACCCAAATAATTATCAACCCCTTAGGTCAACAGAAGCACCTAACAAGATTGGAATGATACATGGCAAAACCGACATACATTTTAGAATCATAACATATTGAAAACAACAACAACACTCTTAAACCAGTGACATACATATCAAACACTAAAAGAATGAAACGGAGGATGTCGACATGATACGTGCAAAACAGCGAATCAAAAATAAATTAGAACATGATAAACAGAGATAATCAAATTGAAAAACACCACTTAAACCTCGATGGGTGACATTGATCTTGCTGCAGATCCAATTTCTTTCTGTATTGAGCTCGAGACGTTGAGCATCATTACGCACAATAATGACAATGAAGATGGAGTAGCTTGCCATTGAAGAGGGGTTGACAACGTGAGATGCAGATTCGATGCCGTTGGTGGCGCGACTGAGTTCGGAAACAAAAGCAAGGTTATTGTGTGAGTGTTTGGTGAATGGAGATGTTTGTGGTTAGAAGAAGCTGAGAACAGAGGGGTTTATTTGGGTTGTACCATAGGTGAAGGTTTACGGTGAGGTCGGAGAACGCGGCGGTTCGGTGGTTACATTCTTCCATGGCGGTATGTGATGTGGTGGTGGTTTGTGGGTCACCGGCGAGCCTTTGATGACGGTAAAGGTCGCGCTACCGATGTTCGGAGGAGATGGTCGTTAGACGTGACGACGGTGATGGTTTAGCGGGAGATGATGAAGGTGGTCGTAGGAGAAGAGGGTTTCGATGTCGGTTGTCGTGACGGAGATGAGAGGTTGAACGGCCGGACGGTGGTGATGGAGGTTTTGGTGAGAGGCGAAGGGAGAGGAAAGGGATTTTTCTTTTTCTTTTTAATGAGCTGAGAGAGTGATGGAGGAGTGTGTGGTCTCCAATGAGAGTTGTGAGTGAGTGTCTTTAATGAGAGAGGAAACGTGTAGGGAGTGTGAAGAGTGGCGTGTGAGAGGAGAGAAAATGTGAGGGAGAGAGGAAACGTATAGTGATGTGGAGAGCTTTCAGTCATCCTTTTCACTTCTTTTCTTTTTGTCTTTCTTTTCGCTTAGAGTATACAGAGAGAGAAAGAAGAAAGGTAGGTGACATTGAGAGAGGTGACAGAGTGGCGTGTTAGAAAAAGAGGAAAAAACTTTTCTTTTAATTATATTTTCCTTTTCTTTTTATTAATAATTCTATTATTTTTAAAAAAATATTCATTAAAAAATCTTAGGCATTACTTTAATTTAGAAAATGATAATAATAAAATAAAACTTTAATTTGGATATTAAAACAAAGAAATAACAGGATTGAATATAAATAGAAGTCGGATGTGAATTTGTCAAAAAATTAAATCGGATGCACTAAAATGATCAGCACAAAATATATTTATTGTAAAAATACAGCGTTTCTTTAAATTTTGAAATAAATTTTCACCGGTTAAAAGGGCTCAGGCGGGTCAAAACGCAACTGAAACAGCTGTTGAAAAATACAACGAGCACACCAGTTTAAAATACATGAACCGTAGATTAATAATATTGGCGTCTGCAATTTTAATTTCGAAACTTTTTATTCGCTGATTTTGTCCGTACTTGAGGAAAGATTCAACCGATTTGTCTGTATTTTCAATAAATTTATCCTGACTGATATTTCAGGTATTATTAATGATAAAATGCATGTTATGCTGTACATATGATGTAAATTGAAAATTAAATCGAATTTATGAAAATTTAAAATGCCCGGACAAAATTGGGGTATGACAGTGTCGCAACACGAAAAACAACCGGCGGGGAAAATACAGAGCCGCCACCGACGTTATTCATCCTATGACAGAAAGGGAGCGCAGGACTAACCTAAGAAAGGGAAAGGAACGGTCTTACGACCAGAGATTACAAGGTACGGGAGTCGGTTACGCAAGGGGAAGGTGTTAGCACCCCTCACGTCCGCCGTACTCGACGGGATCCACACTCAAAAGATAACTCAAAGGAAAGGAAAGGTTGCTGTTAATAAACTGCTCAAAGAAACTGCACAAACTGGAACGATAAACAGGTAGGGGAGAGAAAGAAGACGGAGGAAGTGGACTCGGCAGGATGTCGCATCCTGGGCCTACGTAGTTTGTCAGAAACAAACATCAGAGTCAACGTAGTTCGGGAAAGGGAGACATGCTCGCTAAGACATCGCGTCCTATGCCTACGTATCTTCTCTATCCAGAGGAGAATCAGAGCACTCGTAGCTTGGCTAACGCACGCTGAAACAAGACACCAAAAAGGGACACTGAGACGTCAAAAGAAACACCCAAAAGGAAACAGAATGCCAATACATGGACTTACACCCGACTCCCAACAATAACAAAAAAGGAAACAGAATGCCAATACATGGACTTACACCTGACTCCTAACAATAACAAACAAGGAAACAGAATGCCAATACATGGACTTACACCTGACTCCTAACAATAACAAAAAAGGAAACAAAATGCCAATACATGGACTTACACCCGACTCCTCAACAATAACAAAAAGGAAACAGAATGCCAATACATGGACTTACACCCGACTCCCAACAATAACAAACGCTAACCAGCAAACACAAAAGAAAAGGTTATTAGAACGAACCCCAACAAAGTAACCAAATGTCCAGAATAAATCCCGATATGTATAACCAGTCACCACAAATGAACCCCAAAGATGAACCCCAATATGAACCCCAAAGATGAATGACAATCGTCACAAATGAACCCCGAGATGAACCCCAAATGAATAACACTCATCACAAATGAACCCCGAGATGAACCCCAAATGAATAACAATCATCACAAATGAACCCCAAAGATGAACCCCAATATGATCCCCAAGTGAATAACAGTCATCACAAATGAACCCCAATATGATCCCCAAGCGAATAACAGTCATCACAAATGAACCCCGAAGATGAACCCCAAGTGAACAACAATCGTCATAAATGAACCCCAACTAGTGAATCCCGAATAATAACAGAGGAAATCCCCCAAATCAACATAGGTGAACCCTGAACGGATAATGGGTAACCAAAGTGAACCCCAACTAGTGAATCCCAAGTAATAACAGAAGAAATCCCCAAGGTATGAACATACCACACACACACGCTGAATAAACGGGTACTCACACCAACGCCAGCAAATGCCAGAAACAAAGACACGAAACGGTAAACACCAGTCAGAAATAAGGGTGAACACACGCGAAAACGAAGAAAAGGGTGCCCGGAGAGATTGTCCCTAACCTCCTGCCTACGTATCTCATCTGGTATGAGAATTAGGGCGACATAGTTCCCCTTACCTGGGGTAAAACACTCTCCTAACCAGAGACCGGGAAACAACAAACTAATAGGGAGACTAAGACTCGAGCCTAATAGTTGTCATGCAATCAATATCCCTAAGTCGAGGTCTCTAACAAGAACTTAACTCACACAGGAAGCGAGTCAACTCAAGTCTAAACTCTACATACATTCAACTTCCTCAGAAGTTAATCGTACGACTTCTACAGAAAAGGAGATGAGAAGAGGAAAGCAAATAACCACACCAATACAAGCGAACAAGCATCACACACTATATCCATACAAGAATCTCAAACAATGGGTGGGCTTTAGTCAAGAGGGGTCATATCAACCTCGATAAACAAGCCAAACTGTAAGGGTAATCAAATGGGCTCTTAACCACTAACATTGAACGTCAGGGTGAGCATATCAAAATGGTAATGAGGATGAGACCTCATATCTCTTAACCCTGGCCAGGGTGAGCTCATGACACAGAAAGCGTGGGGATCCAGAAAGTGGGATCCTTTTCCACTTGACAGACTCTGAACAAAAGATCTGGGGCACATGTTCAGAAGCATCAGCATGTAGTGCGAGCATAAAGAACGACACACTGAATAACGGGGGATTGGCTACTAATCCCTTTTATCCTTCAATTGCCTCTTCTCTTGGAGGTCTTATCAAATAACACATGCCTCTTCTTGGAGGTCTTTGGGCACAATTTAAAACAAACACAAACAGAGCCTCTGAAGGAGGACTTGCCAGCAAAAATGCCTGCCAAAAAGGTGATAGGACTCCAGACTACATGAAGTAAGAAGCTAACTACCTTAGTGGTGTGTCAACCACAATCCAATGCTCAAGCAAGAGCTAAAGCAAGTAAGCAACTAAGGTACCTGTACAAAGACTAAACAGTTAGTACTTTAGTCATAAAACCAGAAGACAAGCAATGAAACCCTCTAACAGTCACACAATTCAATGTATAAGTGCCCTAGCACTCAAACAAGCTCTTGAGCTCACCACATCAATTAAAACCCTACAAAACAAAAATAGGTCAGAACTCAATGCATTTGGTATCTCACAAAGTGAGAACAAACCCAATCATCAATGATGAGTATCCACCTGAAACAAGCGACAAAGTTAGTTTATGTATATCCAATCAAACACAACAAAGCATAAACAAACAATGGCATGAGATGAATTGAATCACAAATCAAGGATCAAACCAATGTAAAAGAGGCAAAGGCTCACACCACAAAGAAGACCCCAAACCAAGTCAAAGAATGGACCAAGAACAAACCCTAAAACTGGGTCAAAACTCTAGTACAAAGACAAGACTCAAAACCTAACCAAATGACCAATCCAGGACCCATCCTTTTGCACATCACACATTCAAACACTCCCTCCAATGTCCTCAAAAGGACCAGCATCAAATCAATGATCAAGTATCTCAACTTGCTTACTCCATGTAATGACCAAAAATATGCACAAAATGAACTTCCAACTTAGAAAATTCATATCAAATCAGAAATGCACGCAATGACTTTGGGATTTTTTGTATACATTCCTTATGCCATGAATGTTCAATATGCAAAAGATCAAGTCCAGAATGAGGCAAATGCTATGTGAACAAAAATGTACCAATTCAATGTCAAAAATGTGACACAAATTGTCACATTTTTCCCTATGTGTCAAAAATGATGATAACAGGTGAGAAAAAATCCAAACCAGTGACCAATAATTCATGTCATGTATGAATGTCATGTATGCAAAAGAGTGGATCAAAAGGTTCAAAATTGAGGATTTCACAATGCATTGAATGCACTAGATCAATTTGGCACAATATTGATTCAAAAATTCCCACATAAAAATCCAGACATCAAAAATTCTTGAATTCAACACCATAAAAAAGTAGACACAAATACAAAACTATGAAAAAAAATTGGGACTCAATTGGACAATTTTTGTATTTTTTATGAATTAAACAAAATGACCAAAATAATTGAAATAATAAAAATAAAATGGAGGGAAATGAAATATTTGAATAAATCAGAAAAAACGCAAGCCATTAGATCTGGCGCGCTTTGAAATCAACGGTCCAAGTTTAAACATTGAAACGCACCGTTTCATTAATTGATGTCATCGCCAGTCAGCTTTCAACGCACGTGTGGCCTCAGTCAAACCCCTCTCATCCAATCAATCTCCCACGCATGAAGCCACATGGCGTCCACTCATCAAACCCTAATTACAACACAGACGCCGGAGATCCGCTTCGGTCGTCTTCCCCGACGAGCCTCTGGTGGCTCCCACGGCGGCGCTGTAACACCCCTTTTTCTACCCCAAATTATTTAGCACATAATCAGAGTAAATAAGCACGCATATAAAGAAAAGGGCGTCACATCGACGTTTTCGAAACTTAAAACTTTCAAAAACCAACAATACACCTGGTCATTCAAAATAACACATTTCACTTATCATGAATATTCAAGCAATATGCGTTCGCAGCGAAAAATAAAGAATATTCATGTATTTCATGAGATGATCCATGTCCCATACCATGATCAAATAGAATAAAATAATTAATGACATAAAACATATCCAAATAAGATACGAGTTCAATACCACTAATCTACCCAGTGTTACATGACCAGAGCATTGACTCATTACCAAATTTCAAACTAAATACGGAAACTCTCCAGCTATTCTTGGGCGAGCTACCGTCCACCTACTCCAGCAATACTACTCTGTAGTATCTGCACGATACCCATGTAAAGGTAACATTCAAACAGAAAGGGTGAGAATTCAAATTATTATGAAATAGCATAATAAGGCACAATGAATTAAAGCAACAATTCAAGAATTCATCACAACTTGTATTATTATATCAATGATATTAACAGACAATCATTCCACATATTTCAAACATACATCACACCCACATCAATACATGCATTCAATGATAACATAACTATAGACGACTCAGTGCAAGACAATGTGACTCTATGCATGTGGTACCGCAATATAAACTCAAAGTTTCACCGCTTTCCGATTCAATATCTAGAATCTAAGCCACGCTTCCGATCCGGACAAGACCAAAGCCCTACGTCTGTTTCTAATAAAGGATCACCGCTTAATACTACGCCTAATCCCAATTAAGGATTAACGTCTGCTACGTCTGTTTCCAATTAAGGATCACCGCTTAATACTACGCCTGATTCCAATCAAGAATCAACGTCTGCTACATCTGTTTCCAATAAAGGATCACCGCTTAACCACTTCCACAATGAAGTCGACTATGCTATGAATGAATGCACACATACCAACACATATGCAATTAAGACCCTCTATACCGTCTTAACATTCCACATATCACCATAACTCACAATTGGTACATATATACATTCATCACAACACATCATCTACTATTTCATATACACATCCATAACCATAAATCATTCATCATTCAATAATGGTATACATACACATTCATACAATATATTATTCACCAATATAGGCCAATCATCAAATATGTACACATAGATTTCATTCCAAAACGCACACAACATTTAAATATTAATTTTTCACTTTTCAAACAGTGTTAACCGGTTAACGCCCTGGGTTAATCGGTTAACACAAAATAGAATGCGCTTCTTGGCAATTTTTAACAGTGTTAACCGGTTAACACCCTGGGTTAACCGGTTAACGCAAGACAGAATATAATTTTTCATAAATCGTAACAGTGTTATCCAGTTAACGCCCTGGGTTAACCGGTTAACGCAAAACAGAAAGCTGTTCATGCGCTAACAATGAAACAGAATGCAGATTTCCCGCATTTTTCATCGTTGGAGGACTTCCGGACCTCCGATTTCGATTCCGTAAAAAGCTACACGTTCAGAAAATTATGACTCATCCAAATATATATTCATTCACAATTTTAGCATAATTTAATCATCACAATTCAAGAGTATTTATCAAGACCTAATAATTCCAAAACCATGCCAATTAAGGATCTCAACCTAAAACATGTGCCTACCCATTGACCCAATCATACTAACCCATAATAATAAGGAGTTCCCCTCTTACCTCGTCAATCTGATGGAAACCCTAGCTCCTCTTTACGTTTCCTCTCCTTTTCCTCTATTGCCTTCAATGCTCAAGTGAATTCTAATTCCCACTTCCCTCACCTCTTACTATTTATAATAGGTTGGGCTTAAATCATCTAATTTAATCACCAGGCCCAAAATACCTAATATTTAAATACCTCTATTTAAATTTAAATAATTAACCACTCATTATGCAACCAAGTTAATTAATTAATTCAATTATGTCTCATATCAACTAAATAATTAATTCCCACACTAATTAAGTTAATTAATCCATTATTATACTACCTCACAACCGCTTAATTACTTAACACCCCAAATAATAAAATATAATATAATAAAATAATATAACAATTAATTCCTAAAATTTGGCTGTTACAGGCGCCACCATGAAATTTCCCAGAAATTCACCAAACCAATGTCATTCCACTCAGTTTTCAACGCTGATTCCAAATATCCTATTAGTTTCTCCTAATTCCTCCTAGGTTTTGCAAATCGAAGGGAATAAGTTTCTAGATCCAAACTTTCAGTCGCCACTACGTCCTCAATTCTCACTCAATCTCAAATCTAAACATATATTCATAACCTATGCATCACGATCTTCAATTCTATAACCTAAAAACAGCAAAAGAAGAGAGTGAAATTGAAGTCACCTGGAAATGGAGATCTTTGAAATCGCGTTCTCACAAGCTCAGCTGCTCCAGATCAACTCCTTTGAACCTCCTTTGAAGCTTTATGCAAAAATGAATGGATGAAACCTCTTGAATGTGCCTCAATTTCCAAATCCATTCATCATGATAGTGCACTTGAACTGCTTGATTTTCTTGATGAATTATACCAAACGATGGATGATTCTTGATCAGTGAAGCATGAGGATCAAGAATATGCAATGATCTTTGAGTTTTGTGTGAAGAAAATGCAAATTTGAAGAGAGAGATTTTGAGAGAGTTTCTTCAATTCTAGATCTGAAATGGTTGTTATGGCAGTTATGATTAGGGTTTCTCTATTTATACCTCTTGCTAATGACACTGCTAATCATTTTTAGCCTTTACTAATCATGATTAGTAAGTTATCATGCAACTTGCAAAAATGCAAATGGAGCTCTCATGGCCATAATGCACGTGTTCAGCCCCATGCTAAGATTGGAATCCACTCAAGAGCAACCAAGGGTCAGGATTTGAAGATTGTTTTGCTTACATCTCAAGCCAAGAATGAATGGTGAAGATTTGCTCCATTTTGAACATGTGTGAAACAATGAATATACACGCCTCTTTCATGCATGGCAAGGGCTCATTTTTACTCAAACATGGTCCATGAAGAAAGCTGAAGTGAAGCCTTACCTTGGTTCTTTGTGAATTTTGATTTGTAGCATGATATCATCCTTAGAACATATGTGAAATAATGTGACTTTTGACCATAATTCCTTGAGGCTTAGCTTGCATAATTGAGCCAAATGATGTCATGTTGAGGTGCCTTGAACATGAGAAGCACTTTGCAAAAAGAATGAACCAATTTGAAGCATTATATCAAAAGTTATGCCATTTTGAATTTCCATGCATACTTTGTGATCAAATGACCATAACTCCTCAACCATTCATCACGTGGACATGAATTAGGACTTTTTGGAAAGGGGAGACAAAGGTCTACAACCTTCATGTTCACCAAAAATCCATTTGAAATCCCTTTGATATTGAAAAGTCAAGTTGAAAGTGGACCAAAAACTTGCCAAATTTGGAAACTTTGAATTATAGGTCATTTTCCATTTTTAGTAACTTTTGCCATGACCTTTGAATCTTCAAGATGGATGTTTAGAATGATTAATAGACCAAATTTGAACATGATTGAGGTGTCTCAACTCATTTCCCCACCTCATAGCCCTCAGTTGACTGCACAGTTGACTTTTGGTCCTCAGATGACCTTGAAATGTCTTGATCAACTTGAACCTCTACCACCTGGTGAAATTGCTTCAAAATGAAACCCTAGCTCATGTAAGCTCCTTATAATAATCATGTGATCCTCATCCCAAGAAAATACCTCATCTCTTTGAGAAACCCTAGTTGAAAGTACTGCATTAATTAGGGTTGACCAGAGGTCACAACCCTAATCCAGAGGAACTTGAGGATGAACTCTGAAACCTTTGATGATGATAGAACCATGATGATGGTGATATGTCCTTGCAGATAAGATGATACTCAAACCTTTGAAGAATCAAGAAACCCTTATTGGAGCCCATACCCTCAGATGGCTGATAATCAATTCATAGAGACCCTCAGGCTTGAATCACCTAACTTCTCCATCTTTTGAAAAGACTTTGGAGGATGACCTTCTTATTTCATATGAGATGCAAAATGAAATGCCTAATACCCTAAAACATGAAATGCAATGCCCCAAACTAGTCTCAAGAAGAGGAGGGCAAATTTTGAGGTGTTACAACATGTTATGGCTAAGAAGATGTTGCGAGCAGGTTACTGTTGGCTGACAATGGAATCTGACTGTTTCAAATTTGTGAAGAAATGCCACAAGTGTCAAATATATGCAGATAAGATTCATGTTCCTCCGTTACTGTTGAACTTCATTTCCTCTCCATGGCCTTTGTCCATGTGGGGATTGATATGATTGGCATGATTGAGCCCAAAGCTTCGAACGAATATCATTTCATTTTGGTGGCAATTGACTACTGATCACACCGAATTACACCGTGTTTTTGACTCGGATTTCACATGTTTATTAGGACTTCATTATCATTTTGTTTGTATTATTCTCTCTTTTCTCTTGTTTTCAGATATTTAGCACTTTCGGACTCTTTTGGAAGAAACGAAGCAAAAAGACCTAAAATTAGGGTTTTTTGGCGAAATTACACACATGGCGTTGCACATGGCGGCCGCTATAGGGGAAGCCATGAGTCATCATCCCTCAACTAGGAGGTAACCGCCACATTCCCATGATCCGCCCCATTTACACACATGGCGGGCGCCATGAAGGGATGGCGGGCGCCACCTTTGGAAGTCACGTTCCCACTAAGGGGAAGTTGGAGGGCACCATGGTCTTTACGAGCTACTGAAAATCTCTATAAATAGCTCATTCCATTTCGTTTTCTAATCATCCAACTTAGTTTTACAATAATAAACATATATTTATCATTTGTAATAGCGATAATCCGTCACCTAGGGGGGTTATCGCACCTTAGTGAGATTGAGTTGGGTCACTTCGAGTTGCTGTCGTCTTTAGCTTCAGGAGTCAGAGGTTTATTTTTGTACCAGATTTAAAGCCCTCCATTTGGAGCAGGTTCTTATTTATCGCTTTATTTATTTATTTATTTCTCGCATCGCTTTATTTATTTATTTCCCGCATCGCTTTTATTTATTTATTTCCCGCATCGCTTTTATTTTATTTATTTCCTGCATCGCTTTTATTTTATTTATTTCCCGCATCGCTTTTATTTTATTTATTTTCCCCACTCGCTTTACTTTATTTATTTTCCGCATCGCTTTTATTTTATTTATTTTCCGCACTCGCTTTACTTTATTTATTTTCCGCACTCGCTTTACTTTATCATTTTCCGCACTCGTTTTACTTTATTTACTCTCTACGCCTCACATTCTAAAATAAACTTTTCATCATGATTAACATCGTTGTGTTCGTTTGTGTTACCATGTCTGGCTAAATCTTTTAAAGGTTAGAATGTAAGGATCGCGGTTAAAGTAATGTTTCACATATTGAAATCTGTAGGAATACTTAAAAGGCTGTTTTGATTTTTAACTTGAGTTTTCTAAAACAGACTTGGTTAGTTTTAACTATTCGAGGAGTGCGAAAGCACCCTGGCCTAGTAACTAGGAATTTTTATCACTTTAAGGAAAAACTATTTTTGAAACTATTTTCGGACGCGTTGATAGATTTAAAATCAGAAAACTCCTTGGGTAAACTTTCCAAATCAAAATCACTTTTCAACTAAGTTTACGAGTCTCATTTAGGTTTACTACTTTAGCGTTCTGCACACCTTTTATAAGTGACAATAAAAGACCTTAATTTAAGGGTGAAATCGGTTCTAAATATGCGAAAGCGACAGTTCCTGTTAAATGGATTCTTTTCAAGAGTATAAAATATTGCCTCATAAGTAGTTCTATTTAGACAATCGAATCTCTTTTATACCATCTTAGATAAACACCGTAACGATAGTAATCGATAGATTGATGATTGGTCTCTGTGGGATCGATATTATTTTATATTACTTTGACGTAATTCGTGCACTTGCGAATCGACACGATCAACTACTTCACAAAATGGATTGAAGCGGCATCGTATGCGAATGTAACCAAGCAAGTTGTTGTGAGGTTTATCAAGAATCATATTATATGCCGATATGGTATGCCAAGTAAGATCATTACTGATAATAGATCAAACTTGAACAACAATATGGTGGAAGCTCTTTGCAAAGACTTCAAGATCTCATATCATAATTCTTCTCCCTACAAACCTAAGATGAATGGGGTTGTTGAAGTTGCAAACAAGAACATCAAGAAAATGGTTGGGACGTACAAAGATTGGCATGAGATGCTCCCATTTGCCTTGCATGGGTATCGTACATCCATCCGCACTTCAACAGGGACAACCCCTTTCTCACTTGTTTATGGTTGTGCTCCCGGTAGAGGTTGAGATCCCATCACTATGTGTGCTGATGGAAGCCAAGTTGACAGAAGCTGAATGGTGTCAGACCAGATATGACCAGTTGAATTTAATTGAAGAGAAGATATTGACTGCCATGTGTCATGGTCAGTTATATCAGCAGAGAATGAAGAAAGCTTTTGATAAGAAGGTCAGACCTCGTGTGTTCAGAGAAGGTGACCTTGTGCTCAAGAAGATTCTATCTTTCAAACCAGATTCTAGGGGGAAATGGACTCCTAATTATGAAGGCCCATATGTTGTTAAGAGAGCCTTTTCAGGCGGTGCTTTTATTCTTACAACTATGGATGGTGAAGAGTTCACTCGTCTTGTGAACGCAGATGCAGTCAAGAAATACTTCGTCTAAAAAGAAAAGAACAACTTGCTAAGTTGAAAAACTGAAAAAGCGGCTTAGGCAAGAATGAGCGTCTCGATGGATTGAACCCGAAAGGACGATCCAGGCAAAAATTAGAGACATAAAAACATAAAAGAATCATCCCGATAAATTGAGTACCCCCCCCTTGGGGCAATTTATGCAAAAATAGGGATTATGGCAAGTAACTACATCCTGTTGATCTTCAGTTTTGAAGACTTTCTTGAGCACAACATGTGATTTTGATTCATCATTCTCAGTCGATGCCAAGAGTGCAGTGGACATCAAGAGTTGGTAGAAGGATTATTGATCATTGTATTCATTATAGCCCTTTTTCCATGTAAGTTACCAATTTTCAACTTTTGTAAAGATCTATGGAGTCTTGTCATTTATAGACTACCATTCTATTAAATAAAGTTGAGCTATTTATCTAATTGTTTCTACTCTTATTTGTTATTCAGCCAAACAGATTTAAATTTTATTATGATCATTTTTGAAATTGAATTTTTAATTAAAACCATATTTTCTGAAATATAAAAGCAGTTATTTTAAGCAATCAATCTCATTTAAAGAAGTACCAACAACAGCTTAAAAAACGGTAAGCCCTAAGTGAAGAGCATTATTGGTTCTCCCCAAGCAGTTGACGTGACTCTTTTTTCATCCTCAGCAGCATTTCAGCAGTTTTTTGGCAACCGAGTTTTTTTATGACTTCCCTAGCTGAGTTTGTTTCCCCAATCGAGTTTGTTTGCCTCCCTTGAGTTGTAGGCGCGTTATTTCAGCAATTTATATGGTTTCGGCATAATTTTGTTTCTCCGCAAGTCGTCAGAATTGCTCCTTGATTCTAAGCAGCTATTGTGTTATCCTCTGCAGGGTTGTCTCCCATTTGATATGATGTTAACCTAAAATTCCCCGCAGACTTTGTAGCAGCTTCCTCAGCAGATCCTCTCCTTTCTTCCCCAACCAGGGTCGAGCCTTCGAGATGTTTGATCTTTTCTCCATCAGTTGTTTCCCTCTTGCGTGGAGTGGTCGAGAGTTGTATCGATGATCCAGATCAGTGACAGTTGTATCCTTTATGATCGTTTTGTCAGCATGATCATCATATATACATATACATATACATATTCATAAATTTCATTATTGCATCATTTCACTTTATGATTCATTATGCCTTTGATCCTCTGCTATGGTGGTACCCTTTCCCCATGCAGATTTGATGTATCTGTCCTCTTTTAATTGTAGAGTGTCAGCCCAATAGGCAGAAATTTTTTAACCTTTCTCTTTTCCCCCACTAAGTTATTTTCTCGTGGATGATTATTATTTCAGTTTCCTCCCCAGTTGATTATCTGGATGGAACCACTCCCCTTGGGTTATATCCTCATTGGGTTGAGTCCTTTGATTGACCTTTTCTTTCTAGACCTTACCTAGATAGAAGCTTTTGGTCCCCTGAGAGCCTATTACCCAGTAACTGGTAATATTTTTCTCATGATTGTTACTTCTACCCAATACCCAGCAAGAACAACCTTTGTTTCCCCAACGAATTTGTATTCACGTTTCCCCAGGAAGTAAGTCCTTGATATGTTCATCCTAACCGATGACGGATATTTTCTTCCCCTGCTTTGAGTTTATCCTTGATATGTTCATCTTAACCGGTGATGGATATTCACTTTTTGGTTTTCTACCCAGTAAAAAGGTAGTTGTAATCCCTATTTTATCCCCCAGAAGGTTAATCCTTGATATGTTTATCCTAGCCGATGACAGGTTTCCTTCTCTTTGCGATCTTCTGCCCAGTAACCGGTAGTTGTAAATCCTGCTCTTCTCCTCATTGCAGAGTCTATCCTTGATATGTTCATCCTAACCGACGACAAATATTCTCTTTTTGGTATTCTATCCAGTAACTGATAGATATAATTCATATTTCTCCCCTCTGAGTCTATCCTTGATATGTTCATCCTAACCGATGACGGATATTCTCTTTTCGATATTCTATCCAGCATTCGATAGATGTAATTCCTATTTTGTCAGGCAGTTTATCCTTGATATGTTCATCTTAACTGGTGACGGATATTCTCCCTAGATTCCCCAGGAAGGTTAATCCTTGATATGTTCATCCTAACCGATGATGGATTTTATTTCCTTTGATTCTATCCTTGATATGTTCACTTTAACGAGTGATGGATATTCTCTCTCTTTGGTTTTCTGCCCAGTAACCGGTAGTTGTAAATCCTATTTTGGCTTTTCCCCAGCAGTTTATTCTTGCCCAGTAACCGGTAATGAATACACCTTCTGGTTGCCTTTAGCGAGTCATCCTTGATATGTTTACCCTAACCGGTAATGGATGTTCTTGTCATACGGTGAACTGGACCTTATTGGATTTGTAATCGCAATGTCGCGGTTAGCAAGAGTCGCCACCGACTTTTCTTTTATCCCATAAGGAAAGGTGGAAAAGAACAGGAAAGACCTTAATTTTAAATTCTTAGGTTCGGGAGGTACTTTATACAAAGGGAAGGTATTAGCACCCTTTGTATCCATGGTTATCCATGGGCTCTTAATTGCTCAATCATTTATGTTTTTTTTAGTTTGAAAAAGGTGGTTGAAAAGTGTATAAAAAGGTTTTGAAAACGAGAATTTAACTTTGTAATGATTCTTGCATGAATGTATACAAAGTGGTTATCTCGTATAGTTTTTTGAAAGTAGTTTAGAAAAATATAACTCGGCAATGATCCTAGTACGGATGTATGCTAAGTGGTGATTTTCTAAAAAGGATGTTTGAAAGGTGTTAGGTGTGAAAAGCATTTTTGTGTTATGAATGAGCAATTAAGGTTATACCTGTCCGAGGTCTTTCCGGGCATTTCCTATCCTTATGAGGGAAAAACTGTCCTTACTATTGAGAAGTAAGTAGTTTTATCCTTGGGATGTCAAAGGGTCATCGTAGGGTCATCGATAGGTCATCGAAGGCAACAGTTGTGAGGATACCTTAGCATTCGAAGGGACTATCATCCTTTAACCGTAGGCTACACCGAAGGGTCATCGAGGGACAAAATCGTAATTTCGAAGGCAACGTCCGAGGGACTATGATGATTTAACCGAAGGGTCTTTGCTAAGGATATCCCCATATTCGCGGGACATGACCGTAATACCGAAATCGTGGGGTAATAAAGAGAGGTCCGATGTTATTTATTTAAAGTCCGGATTTTAACAATTAATTAAATAGCCGTAATCAGTTAGGTAATTAGGTCCACAGGAAATCAATGAAATCAATACATTAAAAATCAAGCTTGGTGATTCAAGATGAATCTCCATATTAAACTTAGGTCATCCAAAAACCATCTCCTCAGGAATGTCCACACCTAAAGCGGCATGCCTAGCCGGTTATTTCTTTGGAAGTATGCTAGCCTTTACATCATGCAACACACGGATTAGAGCATTGAGGCAAAATACAATTGGAAATTGCCCCATAAATAAATATAACAATCAGGAAGTTAAGCCAAATAATGCAGAATCATGATTAGATAAACATAAAATGGGCAACAAAGAGACAAGGCAGCCCCTGTCCCGTTCGCCTCTGCTTCGCCTAGCGAAGGATCAGCGAATGCTCGCTGCAGGCTCGCCTAGCGATGAGCTAGCGAGCGACCACGGGTTTGGAATTTGAGAACAGTATGACTTCCGAAAACCTGCACTCTTATGGCATTTGATCACAGGCATAGCATAGGCAATTATACAGGATGTTCATACTTAGATTCACATACGAAATCGAATTACATAACAAAGCTTTAATCAGAATGCATCATGCATGTAAAGAATATCAATTGTAAACGTAAAACAACGATGATACGCAAACCTGTGTGCAATTGCGATATTGAAAGGGACTGGTTGCTTGGAAGCCGGATTGATTTGGGCGGCGGTAGCTTCGGAGCGGAGAAGCGGCCTTCAGGGTTTCTGCACTCGGAACTTTCTAAAATAGCCTCCAGGGTTTCTGTGCCAGGGTTTTCGTCCCTCTTCCTCCGTTTTCCGTCCGTCTGTCTGTCTGTGTCTCCCTTTTTTCGTGGCAGAAGAGCAGGTATTTATAGTAGTGGTAGTAGTGACCTAATGGGCTTAAAATGAGGTCCAAAAATTCAAATTCTCGCAAGCTTCGCTAGGCGAAGGAATTGCTCGCCTAGCGAGCAAGCTAGGTTTGGGCTTTTTCTGGACCTGATGCTTCGCTGGGCGAGTGACATGCTGAGATATTCGCTAGGCGAAGGAATTGCTCGCCTAGCGAGCAAGCTATTTTGGGCCACTCTGGATTAGGCCTGTTGTGAGCTGGGCTTTTGTCCATTTGATATCAGTGCCTTGCAGATCAAGTCAAAGGGTTTTGGAAAATGCTTTGTAATATCAACGGGCAAATTTTGGGGTATGACAGCTGCCCCTGTTCAATATTCTTGCACCGAGAGAGTAGAATGGTATGTGTCGTTCGTGGTCTGGAGGTGAAAGATTATTGAACACTATAATGCCCCGAAAATTTGCGCTTGTCCATTAGGAGCTAGCCTTGATGGAGATGGGCTTAGAGATGCCATCCAGGAAACCTGATGAGGAGATTTCCAGATTGTGTCGTACGTTAGACGATATCTGGAGACATGGGTGTCACACCGGGTCGCACATCAGACCGCATAGTGAATCATCCATCATGCTGTTGACTTCGCTGGGGAGTCAGAGTATGTTATACACTGCTGGGGATAAGGGATCAGAATGGATCGTATATTAGACCGTGTCTGAATACCAGAGTGAGTTATTCATTAGGCGGATGACTTTGCTGGGGATGAAAGATCAGAATGGATCGTACGCTAGATCGTATCTGAGTTGCAGAATGAGCCGTACGTTAGGCTGAAGCTGCTGAAAAGGGAGTAGTCGTATACTAGACTACCATTCAGAAATGTACCTGTCCGAAGGTAGCATCTGAGGGGATGAAGGTCTAACTTGGTCGTACATTAAACCATATCTGAGCAGAATGAGCCGTCAGTTAGGCTGAATTTGCTGAAAAGGGAGTAGTCGTATACTAGACTACCATTCAGGAATGTACCTGTCCGAAGGTAGCACCCGAGCAAGGGAGTAGCCATATACCAGACTACCATTCAGGAATGTACCTGTCCGAAGGTAGCACCTGAGCAAGGGAGTAGCCGTATACCAGACTACCATTCAGGAATGTACCTGTCCGAAGGTAGCACCTGAGCAAGGGGAGTAGCCGTATACCAGACTACCATTCAGGAATGTACCTGTCCGAAGGTAGCACCTGAGCAAGGGAGTAGCCGTATACCAGACTACCATTCAGGAATGTACCTGTCCGAAGGTAGCACCTGAGCAAGGGAGTAGCCGTATACCAGACTACCATTCAGGAATGTACCTGTCCGAAGGTAGCACCTGAGCAAGGGAGTAGCCGTATACCAGACTACCATTCAGGAATGTACCTGTCCGAAGGTAGCACCTGAGAAAGGGAGTAGCCGTATACTCGACTACCATTCAGGAATGTACCTGTCCGAAGGTAGCACCTGAGAAAGGGAGTAGCCGTATACTCGACTACCGTTCAGGAATGTACCTGTCCGAAGGTAGCACCTGAGAAAGGGAGTAGCCGTATACTCGACTACCATTCAGGAATGTACCTGTCCGAAGGTAGCACCTGAGAAAGGGAGTAGCCGTATACTCGACTACCATTCAGGAATGTACCTGTCCGAAGGTAGCACCTGAGAAAGGGAGTAGCCGTATACCGGACTACCATTCAGGAATGTACCTGTCCGAAGGTAGCACCTGAGCAAGGGAGTAGCCGTATACCGGACTACCATTCAGGAATGTACTTGTCCGAAGGTAGCACCTGAGCAAAGGAGTAGCCGTACGTTAGGCTATATCTGAGGATTTGAGTATCCAAATGGGTCGTACGTCAGACCGTATTGGAGTTGCTGGGAATCAGAATGGATCGTACGTTAGACCGCATCTGAGCTGAAAGAGTCATATGTTGGGCTGAATCAGAATGAACCGTACGTTAGGCTGTATCTGATAATCTTTGTTGTATTTGCAATGAATATCTGGGGTGGGCTTAGAGATGCCACCATTGGGAGGATGTCAGAACGTTCGTCAGATGGATTATATCTGAGAGCTGTATTCGAACCTCGAATGTGATCAGAAGGACAATCCGCCTGAAAAATAAAGTTAGTTTCATGCTATGTCATGATGCATGAGATGCAAATGTTGTATGCATGCGTGTGCTGTGAAATGATGTGATGGGTGAATTATGCATCTGGAATAAATGCGAGCATTGTATGCATGCATATGTCATGAAATGATGTAATGCATATGATGCGGAATGAAAACTGTATGTAAGTATGTGATATGAAATGATGTAATGAGTGCACTATGCGTCTGAAATGTTCTTCCCGGGGACTCTACTGGGGAAATAAATCTCAGTCTGCTGGTCGGAGATAGTTATAGGGAAGACCCTCCCTTAACTGGGGGATTTGACTTCTGTCTGATGGTAGAAACACTTGACAGAGCCTGGCTGGGGACAGAAAAGATGACCCATTTGTCTAGTAATGCCACTCTCTTCTGGGAAATAATTGACGTTGCCGGGGAATAGGATTAGCAACGGATTCATTGGAAAGCATGGTTAGACCTTTTCCTTGGTCCTGAAGTCTCGTAGTAATTGCAATTTCCATTTTAGGCATGTATTTTTGATAAACATTGATCATGTTCAAATGCACATATCAATTCAAATTAAATCAATGGACGTTTACGCAAACAAAACAGAGAAATAAAACCACAACATTTTTCGAAATGAAATTGCATTGATTCTGAAAGAGGGCCTATAAATAGGCAAGCGAGTACAAGGAGACAGAAATCCTAGTAAGAGGAAATTGTCAAGAAAGCAAAGAGAAAACTATGCAGAAAAAGTCCTATTGATTTTAATTCCACTACTGTCATCATGTCTTCAAGCATCTCATCTTCTGCTGTCGGATAGAGGTGATTGGCTTGTTCAGTCCCTTGAACTTGGTTGAAGCTGACAGAGAACGGGACATAGTCATACGCTTGAATCCCTAATTTTTGCCTGGACCGCCTTTTCAGGTTTTCAGTCCACCAGGATACCCGTTTTTGCCCAAGCCGCCTTTTCAGGTTTTCGACTTGCCGGGTGTACATTTTTATATGTTTATCCCTAATTTTTGCCCGAACCCTTTTGGTTCGCCGGGATGCCCTTACTTTTGCCTAGGTACGTCGACCTAGCGGGTCTCTTTTATGCGTAGTATTTTTTAACTATGTCAACGTTCATAGGATGCGGGAACTCTTCGCCATCCATGGTAGCAAGTATCATGGCTCCACCAGAGAATACTTTCTTAACCACAAACGGCCCTTCATATGTGGGAGTCCATTGCCTCTGGGATCACCTTGTGGTAGAATGATACGCTTGATCACCAAGCCGCCAGGTTGGTACACCTGTCTCTTGACCTTTTTGTTAAATGCTTGGGTCATGCGCTTCTTGTAACACCCTTCTAAATACCCCAATTATTATAATTAAAATGCACATATATTCATCAGAGTAATTATGCCCCGAAGGGTGTCACACATTCATTTCACTACATTCATCAAATATCCTGTCATGCTCATTTATTTAAATCAAAATAAGGTCTTTTGCATAATTCGCAGCGGAATCAAATTCAACATCAATGTAAAACATGTAACACTATACATGTAAATCATCCAACAACCAATATCAAATTAATTAAAACATTCCCTCCCGATGTTACATCTATCAGAGCATGACCCATAAGAAACTACTCTAGACTCCAAGCATTAGCTTCTACTCAACTCATTTCTCGTTACCTGAAAAATAGGCGTAAGGGTGAGTTCCTCAATCAATATAATAAGCATTATAGAACAACATGTAATGCCAAGTAATTAACACATTAATTCACCCTAATTAGACTACGCATTCAGCAACAGTAATATCCATTCAAACATCATAATCAACAGTACAATTCTCCATCATATTCAATCATTAACAACACAACACACAACACACATATGATACTGGAATACATCCATTCATATCATATGCCATACATTCATTATGCAATGAGACTCTATGCATGCGGTACCGACTATTTGTGAACATATAGTTCAACCTCACCGTCCAAATCCAGGCACGGCTACCAAGCTCACTAGTCCCACTCATTTGAGACATAGTGACTCACTCACTAATTCCTCACCATGGGAATTAGCTACCACCCCAAATGGGCCATGAAATGCACGCTAATCACCTAGCATGCAAACAATCAACAACAGTCCAAAAATGACTAAACTCACTAATTCCTCACCATGGGAATTAGCTACCACCCGAAGGCCACAATATGCATGCTAATCACCTAGCAATGCAACATCAACAATAATCAAGAATAGACACATGCTCACACTCTAAGCCATAATACAGTCTATTCACAAACGTATACATTCACATCATCATGTATACCACCACACATTATCAACATAATTAATCACAAAAGCACATCATATCATGCCACATAATCAACCACAGTATTAGCCCGCTCTACTAATACCTATACCACTCAAAACAACGGGAAATGATCCCTACAACATCATATCTCAGCTAAGTACATCACTCAGCCTAAACAACCAAAAACTGCACAACAACAGTTCAGGAAAATCCCAACTCTGCCCATACGCGTACTGCCCATGCCATACGCGTATTGCCCAAACCTGGCCAACTCCATACGCGTAATGACTACTCTCATACGCGTATTGCGCATTTCCTCGCCCAACTCATACGCGTATCACCTATCCCATACGCGTACGCTACGCGTAACAACTCCCCTTACGCGTACCAACAGAGACCAATTTACGTTCAAAATGCCATCTTTTCCACCCATACGCGTAAGGCTTCCCCCCATACGCGTACCAACATCTCATACGCGTATTGCCTAGTGCCATACGCGTATGACCAGAAACCAGAGCTCACAGATCTGCAATGGCTTTCTCTGCTACGAGATCTACCCAATTCCACCTTCTACAGTCCAAATTTTACACACAATTCATTCCTATCATCTATCACTAATCATACACTTTCGATTTTCACAATTTGCTAACCTTTCCATCTCAAATTCCTACGAATTTCGTCAACTATAATCAAATTTTCGTTCATCTCAAAAGTTCACAAATTCAACATATATCATCCAATCAGAGGTAAAACAATGGTCTATTACTACCCAGTACATATCATCCCATAATACCCGTTAATTGATGATAAACCCCCCTTACCTGAGTTAATCCGGCAGCCTCTGAGCTCCAAGCTTCTCCTTCCTTCAACCTTCGTTCTCTGGTTCTCCTTTTTGCCCTTTTTGCCTCTTTTCCCCTTTCACGTGAAAACCTTTTTCCAAAAAAATTGGGACTTTTTATTATTCCAACTTATATACTCCAATAATATTATTCCACTAAATAATTATCCCAATAATTATTATTCAAAAAAAAAAATAATAATAATAATTCAAATATTCTAATTAAATTAATAAACATATTATTAATTTAATTTAAATAAATACATATTATTATCGGGGTGTTACAACTCTCCCCCACTAAAAGGGTTTTCGTCCTCGAAAACATACCTCAAGCGAACAACTCCGGATAAGACTCCTTCATCTGACTCTCGAGTTCCCAAGTCACATTGCCACCTGCTGGTCCTCCCCAAGCTACCTTCACCAAGGCAATCTCTTTACCCCGCAACTGCTTCAACTCTCGATCCTCGATCCTCATAGGTGATGTTTCAACAGTCAGGTTATCTCTCACCTGTACATCATCTACTTGGACAACATGCGACGGATCATGAATGTATCTCCTCAACTGAGACACATGAAAAACATCATGCAAATTCGTAAGCGACGGCGGCAAAGCGATACGATAGGCTACCTCTCCTATCCTCTCCAAAATCTGATAAGGACCAATAAATCGAGGAGTCAACTTCTTTGACTTCAAAGCTCGACCAACACCAGTTATCAGAGTAACACGAAGAAACACATGATCTCCCTCTTGGAACTCAAGTGACTTCCTCCTCTTATCATGATAACTCTTCTGACGACTCTGAGCAATTCTCATCTTCTCCTGAATCATCTTAATCTTATCTGTAGTTTGTTGAACAATTTCCGGTCCAACCACAGCACCCTCACCGGACTCATACCAACATAAAGGCGTCCGACATCTCCTACCATACAAAGCTTCAAACGGTGCCATACCAATACTCGAATGAAAACTATTATTGTAGGTAAACTCAATCAAAGGCAAATAACAATCCCAAGCACCTCCTTTTTCCAAAACACAAGCTCTCAAAAGATCTTCTAATGACTGAATCGTCCTCTCAGTCTGACCATCAGTCTGCGGATGATATGCAGAACTCAATCTCAGCTTAGTTCCTAAAGCCTTCTGCAAACCTTCCCAAAACTTCGATGTAAATCTAGGATCTCTGTCCGAAACAATACTAGACGGAATACCATGCAAACTTACAATCTTCTCAATATACAACTCAGCTAGTCTCTCTAACGGATAATCCATTCTGATCGGAATGAAATGAGCTGACTTCGTCAATCTATCAACAATCACCCAAATAGCCTCAAAATTCTTACTTGTCCTCGGTAAACCAGAAACAAAATCCATACTGATACTATCCCACTTCCACTCTGGAATAGCCAACGGTTGCATTAGCCCAGACGGCTTCTGATGCTCAATCTTTGACTTCTGACAAGTCAAACAGGAATAAACAAAACTCGCAATTTCTCTTTTCATTCCCGGCCACCAAAATAATCTTTTCAAATCATGATACATCTTCGTAGCTCCAGGATGAATACTCAAACCACTACGATGTCCTTCTTCAAGAATACTCTTCTTAAGCTCGGCAACATCCGGAATACACACCCGGTCACCAAATCTCAAAACATCATTCTCATCAACTCGGAATTCACCACCCTGACCTGAGTTCACCAAAGTCAACTTATCAACCAAAAGCATATCGGATTTCTGACCCTCTCTGATCTCATCCAAAATACCACTTGTTAATCTCAACATTCCCAGTTTGACACTATTGTGAGTACTCTCACACACCAAACTCAAATCTCTAAACTGCTCAATTAAATCCAATTCCTTAACCATTAACATAGACATATGTAATGATTTCCGACTCAATGCATCAGCCACCACATTTGCTTTACCCGGATGGTAATTCAAACCAAAATCATAATCCTTCAAAAATTCTAACCATCTCCTCTGTCTCATATTCAGCTCTTTCTGATCAAACAAATACTTCAAACTTTTATGATCACTGAAAACCTCAAATCTTGATCCATACAAGTAATGCCTCCATAACTTCAGAACAAATACCACAGCTGCTAACTCTAAATCGTGTGTCGGATAGTTCCTCTCATGAACTCTTAGCTGTCTCGAAGCATAAGCTATAACCTGCTTATTCTGCATCAACACACCACCTAAACCCAACAATGAAGCATCACAATAAACCTCGAATAGTTCCGACGAACTCGGTAATATCAGAATAGGAGCAGTAGTTAACCTTCTCTTTAACTCTTGGAAACCTTCTTCACATTTTGAATCCCAAACAAACGCTTGCCCCTTTCTAGTCAACATTGTCAACGGTAACGCCAACTTAGAAAATCCCTCAATGGATTTCCTATAGTAACCTGCCAGTCCAAGAAAACTTCTTATTTCAGAAACTGACTTCGGAGCTTCCCACTTAGATACCGCTTCTATCTTAGAAGGATCAACAGCAACACCACCTCTTGAAATCACATGCCCAAGAAAACTAACTTCTTCTAACCAAAATTCACACTTAGACAGTTTAGCAAATAACTTCTTTTCTCGGAGAACTTCTAAAACCACTCTCAAATGCTCAACATGCTCTTCTTCAGATTTCGAATACACCAAAATGTCATCAATAAACACCACAACAAATTGATCTAGGTACGGATGGAAAATCCTATTCATATACTCCATAAACACTCCAGGCGCATTAGTCACACCAAAAGGCATCACAGAATACTCATAATGTCCATACCTGGTTCTGAAAGCAGTCTTCTGAATATCCTCAGTTTTCACACGTATCTGATGATACCCAGATCTCAAGTCTATCTTGCTGAACACCCTAGCACCAACCAACTGATCCATCAAATCATCAATCCTCGGTAAAGGATACCGATTCTTGATCGTCACTTTATTCAGTTGCCTGTAGTCCACACACAACCTCATAGTACCTTCTTTCTTCTTAACCAACAACACTGGTGCACCCCACGGTGACACACTCGGACGAATAAATTTCTTATCCAACAAATCTTCCAACTGACTCTTCAATTCAGCTAACTCAACAGCAGACATACGATACGGAGTCATCGATATCGGTCTAGTACCAGGTACCAAATCAATCGAGAACTCAATTTCACGCTCTGGCGGCAATTCATTCACCTCTTCCGG
Organism: Lathyrus oleraceus; assembly: GCF_024323335.1. NCBI lineage: Eukaryota > Viridiplantae > Streptophyta > Magnoliopsida > Fabales > Fabaceae > Lathyrus > Lathyrus oleraceus. Next base: position 185,318,250 of record NC_066584.1, on the reverse strand, counting down.
AAACACATCAGGAAAATCACACACCACAGCCAGATCGCCAATCACCAGTTTATCTTTAGCCTCCAAAGTCGCTAACAGCATAAACAACTCTGCTCCACCAGCTACTTCCTCATTCACTTGCCTTGCTGATAGAAACAAACTCTTTTCTTCTTCAATCTCAGGGAATATCACTGTCTTATCAAAACAGTTGATAGAAACTCGGTTAAACACCAACCAGTTCATACCCAGAATAACATCAATCTGCACTAGTGGAAGACACACAAGGTCTATCCCAAAGTCTCTACCGAAAATACTCAAGGGACAACTTAGACAAACTGAAGTAGTAGTTACTGAACCCTTCGCAGGAGTATCAATCACCATACTTCCAAACATCTTAGATATCTCTAACTTAAGCTTCACAGCACAATCCAAAGATATAAAAGAATGAGTAGCACCTGTGTCAATAATAGCTACAAGAGGAAAGCCATTAATATAACACGTACCTCGGATCAAACGATCATCTGCAGAAGTCTCAAAACCCGATAAAGCAAAAACCTTGCCTCCTGACTGATTCTCTTTCTTCGGCTTAGGACACTGTGGACTGATATGACCCAACTCTCCACAGTTGAAACAAGTCACAGTCTTCAACCGGCAATCTGCAGCCAAATGACCACCTTTTCCACATTTGAAACATTTCTTCTCATTACTGGTACACTCATGGATACGATGTCCAGCTTGACCACATCTGTAACACTTAGCAGGAGCACTAGAGTCTCCCCCACTAGGTCTCTTCATCCCACTCTGTCTCTGAAAACCTTTGCCAGCAGCATACGGTTTTCCACGATCCATCTGATTCTTGCCTCTCCTATCAACTCTCTGCTGATAGCTCTCAGCTCTTGCCTTGGAATCCTGTTCGAAAATCCTGCAACAGTCAACCAAATCAGAAAACACTCTGATCCTCTGATATCCAATTGCCTGCTTGATCTCGGGACGCAACCCGTTCTCAAACTTCACACACTTTGAAAATTCCCCAGCAGCCTCAGCATAGGGAGTGTAATACTTCGACAGTTCTGTGAACTTAGCAGCATACTCAGTAACAGTCCGGTTACCCTGCTTCAATTCCAAGAACTCTATCTCTTTCTTTCCTCTGACATCTTCGGGAAAATACTTCCTCAGAAATCTCTCTCTGAATACAGCCCAAGTAATCTCAGCATCTCCAGCAGCTTCCAACTCAGTGCGGGTAGCAACCCACCAATCATCAGCTTCTTCTGACAGCATATGTGTACCGAACCTGACCTTCTGGTTATCAGCACACTCAGTTACTCTGAAGATCCTCTCTATCTCCTTCAACCACTTCTGAGCACCATCTGGATCGTATGCTCCTTTGAACATTGGGGGATTGTTCTTCTGGAACTCACTCAACTGACGAGCAGCTCCCATTCCCACAACATTCGGATTTCCTCCAAGTACTCCAGCTAGCATACCCAGAGCCTCAGCAATTGCAGCATCATCTCTACCTCTTCCAGCCATCTCTATTCTGAAAACCCAACAAGCTAAAACAATAAGTACTGATAGGGTTAAACAACACCTATCCCGTACAGGGGAACCAGAATAACTACGACTCGACACGACCGACTATGCTCTGATACCACTAATGTAACACCCTTCTAAATACCCCAATTATTATAATTAAAATGCACATATATTCATCAGAGTAATTATGCCCCGAAGGGTGTCACACATTCATTTCACTACATTCATCAAATATCCTGTCATGCTCATTTATTTAAATCAAAATAAGGTCTTTTGCATAATTCGCAGCGGAATCAAATTCAACATCAATGTAAAACATGTAACACTATACATGTAAATCATCCAACAACCAATATCAAATTAATTAAAACATTCCCTCCCGATGTTACATCTATCAGAGCATGACCCATAAGAAACTACTCTAGACTCCAAGCATTAGCTTCTACTCAACTCATTTCTCGTTACCTGAAAAATAGGCGTAAGGGTGAGTTCCTCAATCAATATAATAAGCATTATAGAACAACATGTAATGCCAAGTAATTAACACATTAATTCACCCTAATTAGACTACGCATTCAGCAACAGTAATATCCATTCAAACATCATAATCAACAGTACAATTCTCCATCATATTCAATCATTAACAACACAACACACAACACACATATGATACTGGAATACATCCATTCATATCATATGCCATACATTCATTATGCAATGAGACTCTATGCATGCGGTACCGACTATTTGTGAACATATAGTTCAACCTCACCGTCCAAATCCAGGCACGGCTACCAAGCTCACTAGTCCCACTCATTTGAGACATAGTGACTCACTCACTAATTCCTCACCATGGGAATTAGCTACCACCCCAAATGGGCCATGAAATGCACGCTAATCACCTAGCATGCAAACAATCAACAACAGTCCAAAAATGACTAAACTCACTAATTCCTCACCATGGGAATTAGCTACCACCCGAAGGCCACAATATGCATGCTAATCACCTAGCAATGCAACATCAACAATAATCAAGAATAGACACATGCTCACACTCTAAGCCATAATACAGTCTATTCACAAACGTATACATTCACATCATCATGTATACCACCACACATTATCAACATAATTAATCACAAAAGCACATCATATCATGCCACATAATCAACCACAGTATTAGCCCGCTCTACTAATACCTATACCACTCAAAACAACGGGAAATGATCCCTACAACATCATATCTCAGCTAAGTACATCACTCAGCCTAAACAACCAAAAACTGCACAACAACAGTTCAGGAAAATCCCAACTCTGCCCATACGCGTACTGCCCATGCCATACGCGTATTGCCCAAACCTGGCCAACTCCATACGCGTAATGACTACTCTCATACGCGTATTGCGCATTTCCTCGCCCAACTCATACGCGTATCACCTATCCCATACGCGTACACTACGCGTAACAACTCCCCTTACGCGTACCAACAGAGACCAATTTACGTTCAAAATGCCATCTTTTCCACCCATACGCGTAAGGCTTCCCCCCATACGCGTACCAACATCTCATACGCGTATTGCCTAGTGCCATACGCGTATGACCAGAAACCAGAGCTCACAGATCTGCAATGGCTTTCTCTGCTACGAGATCTACCCAATTCCACCTTCTACAGTCCAAATTTTACACACAATTCATTCCTATCATCTATCACTAATCATACACTTTCGATTTTCACAATTTGCTAACCTTTCCATCTCAAATTCCTACGAATTTCGTCAATTATAATCAAATTTTCGTTCATCTCAAAAGTTCACAAATTCAACATATATCATCCAATCAGAGGTAAAACAATGGTCTATTACTACCCAGTACATATCATCCCATAATACCCGTTAATTGATGATAAACCCCCCTTACCTGAGTTAATCCGGCAGCCTCTGAGCTCCAAGCTTCTCCTTCCTTCAACCTTCGTTCTCTGGTTCTCCTTTTTGCCCTTTTTGCCTCTTTTCCCCTTTCACGTGAAAACCTTTTTCCAAAAAAATTGGGACTTTTTATTATTCCAACTTATATACTCCAATAATATTATTCCACTAAATAATTATCCCAATAATTATTATTCAAAAAAATAATAATAATAATAATTCAAATATTCTAATTAAATTAATAAACATATTATTAATTTAATTTAAATAAATACATATTATTATCGGGGTGTTACACTTCTGATATATCTGCCTATGACAAACAGCCGCAAGTCTCTTTTCATCAATCAGATTTATCTGATCGAGTCGAGTTTGAATCCATTCATCCTCATCTAAGCCTGCATCTTTCGCAATTCTTAGAGAGGGAATCTGAACTTCCACCGGTAAAACGGCCTCCATCCCATAGACTAAAGAGAAAGGGGTTGCCCTTGTCGAAGTGCGGTAACCATGAAGAGCAAAAGGTAACACCTCATACCAGTCTTTGTATGTTACTGTTATATTCTTGATATTGTTAGCAGCCTCCACGGCGTCGTTCGTCTTTGGCCGGTACGGAGAAGAGTTATGGTGTTTTATTTTGAACTGCATGCAGAGTTCAGTTTAGTACCATTATCAGTGATAACTCTCTCAGGAGACAGCAGGTTTCTCTAGTAGATATTTGATAGAATCCATCTTAGAAGTCAATAAAGTGGTATGATTCAACATATACTGTCTTAGTCGGCGAGCAACCCAAGCCAAAGCGCAGCAAGCTTTCTCGAGCTGTGAGTATCTTGTTTCACAGTCGGTACCTTTTGCTAAGGCAGTGTATGACATGCTCTTTTCGACCAGACTCGTCATGTTGCCCCAGCACACCCTATTGAATTTTCTAACACGGTCAAATACATGATTAGAGGTCTTCCTTCAACTGGTAGCATTAGAATTGGAGGTTCTTGGAGATATTTCTTGATTTTGTCATTCATCATTCCATACCATCTCTTGATTTTTCTTTTTTGGTAATTTGAAGATGGGTTCGCAGGTAGCAGTCAAATGTGGGATGAATCGGGCAATGTAATTCGAGCGCCCCAAGAAACCTCTGACTTCTTTCTTGTCTATTTCAGTACCCATTGCAATTTCAATTGATTCATCCTGCGGCTGTATGGTCTTTTCTTCTTGTAGTAACAGTCTGACAAGTTCACCAGGGACTTCACAATCTTCCTCGCTTCCATCCTCGGCTTGGTAGATCGGATTTTCAAAGTCATAATGAACAGTAGCAGAACTATTATCAACAGGATCCAGAGTGGATATGGATCGGAAAACTGTTACGTGCGTGTGTGCAAGAAACATAGCTTGTTTTGAAAAAAATGACAGGAAAGATAAAGAGCGCAATATTTGAATGCAAAAAGTCCATTGATTTATTGAATATGAATATGCTTATGAAAATGACAAACCCTTAAAATTAGCTATTATGCCCCGGGTATAGACACAATGCTTTTGAAATACTAAAATAGCAATAACAATTACTCCTGACTAAAGGAAATCGGGATAGTGTCTTCAGCCTTCCAATTATTGGGTCCGTCACCAATTGTTGGGAAAATCCAGCTATCCAAGTCATGATCGTTATCAGTATCTTCCACAGCATTGACAGTCTCGTCATGATTAGGCAGAGGGGCAGTGATGCCATTAGGAGTCTCCGGAGGATCAAAGATAGTCGCCTGTATCTTCCCACTTCGAATGCCACTTTCAACATGTTCACCTGTTAACATAAGTTCAGTGAAACCCAATGAGGAACTCCTCAATAGATGGCTGTAGAATGGGCCAGTCAGTGTGCTCATGAACATGTCCACTAATTCTCGATCAGTCATAGGGGGTTTGACTCTGCCAGCCAAATCTCTCCACTTTTGAGCATATTCTTTGAAACTTTCTTTAGATCCCATAGTCATATTCTGCAACTGTAGCCGAGTAGGCGCTAGTTCAGAATTATACTGGTACTGTTTATAGAAAGCAGTTGCTAAATCAGTCCATGTGTGGATGTCAGAGCTCTCGAGCTGATAATACCACTCCAATTGTGTGCCAGACAGGCTCTCTTGGAAGAAATGAATCCAGAGCTTCTTATTAGTGGTATACGACTGAATCTTTCTCACGTAAGCTCTCAGATGCATCTGAGGACAAGATGCCCCGTCATACTGAGTGAGCGCGGGGACCTTGAATTTGCGAGGAATGATCACATCGGAGACTAGACCCAAACTTTCAAAATCCAGATCGGGCGCCTTCTGACCTTCCATAGCTAGCATGCGTTCTTCCAGCAACTTGTACTTGCCATCTTTTGGAGAGTACTGTTCATTCTCGTAATCTTCATCGTCATCCTCAGGGTTGAAAGGATCAACATTCTCATCTTCTGAATCTGTCTCTGTTTCCTCTTCTTGATCCTTCGGAATTCTGATTTTGATTCCCGCAGCCTGTCCTTTAAGCCTTCTGCCCGGGTTAATGAAGCTCACAGCTTTCTTGTCTTTCTTTTTCTCGAGCAAGAGAGCTTTCAGTTCCTCCTGCCCCCTGGATAAGTTCAAGATCATCTCTTGGAGTTGAGCATTCTGAGCATGGAGATCCTTGACAGTTTGTTCGAGGTCCATTTTTCTGTTTGGAGGAAAACCGTGAGAACACTGATCCCTTTAGAGTACCTGTTATGCTATGTTATGCTATGCAATGCATGAAATCTTTTCAAGGCCTTTTGGAATTTAACTTTGCATAAACTACCGAAAAGGGAAACTTTTTTTTTGTTTTTTTTTTGTTTTTTTTTTTGTACAAAACAGAGCAAAGTTAAATCCCTAAGTCCTTGAAATGGTTAGTACAATGTTATGATGTCATGATGTTATGATGTTAGGATGTTATGAGGTTAAATAAATAACAAGCACAAGCAAGTCACACAACCATCATTCCTAGGTTTTAAGGCTTGCATGAGTTCCAATGGTAAATACCCTCCCCACTGAAGTTTGGTTGGTTCAACCTGTCCTAGAATAGTAACCGGGTTCTAAGAGGATCTCAGATCATCGACCTTCCTTTAAGTCCACTTCAGTGCAACACCAAGTGGTTGACCGAAGCTTCCCTAAAGTCCAATCTCAAAGAGTGTAGTATCGAGTCTCAACCAACCCCAGTCGGAACCGAAGTCAGTTATCTCACTACTTTCTAATGGCCAGGATGAGTCAATTAGGGTTCTAAAGGTCTGGTTAATGCTTTAATGACACCACGCAGATGCCAAATTTTTCCTCAAGTAAACATGAGGAACATCAGGACAACCAAAGTGTCACATTAACCGTAGCCATCATTTTAACCATTCCAGTATACGCCGGATAGTCGCGATGATCTATTGCTACTTACCTAAGGTACACTAGATCCGGGTGTAGGATCTTTCACTCAAAGCCCCCTTAAAAGAAGGAATAATAAAACATAAATGATATATTTTTTTTTTTAAGATGGACCTCTCTTTGTCGTCCCCAGCAGAGTCGCCAGTTCTGTCATACGGTGAACTGGACCTTATTGGATTTGTAATCGCAATGTCGCGGTTAGCAAGAGTCGCCACCGACTTTTCTTTTATCCCATAAGGAAAGGTGGAAAAGAACAGGAAAGACCTTAATTTTAAATTCTTAGGTTCGGGAGGTACTTTATACAAAGGGAAGGTATTAGCACCCTTTGTATCCATGGTTATCCATGGGCTCTTAATTGCTCAATCATTTATGTTTTTTTTTAGTTTGAAAAAGGTGGTTGAAAAGTGTATAAAAAGGTTTTGAAAACGAGAATTTAACTTTGTAATGATTCTTGCATGAATGTATACAAAGTGGTTATCTCGTATAGTTTTTTGAAAGTAGTTTAGAAAAATATAACTCGGCAATGATCCTAGTACGGATGTATGCTAAGTGGTGATTTTCTAAAAAGGATGTTTGAAAGGTGTGAGGTGTGAAAAGCATTTTTGTGTTATGAATGAGCAATTAAGGTTATACCTGTCCGAGGTCTTTCCGGGCATTTCCTATCCTTATGGGGGCAAAACTGTCCTTACTATTGAGAAGTAAGTAGTTTTATCCTTGGGATGTCAAAGGGTCATCGTAGGGTCATCGATAGGTCATCGAAGGCAACAGTTGTGAGGATACCTTAGCATTCGAAGGGACTATCATCCTTTAACCGTAGGCTACACCGAAGGGTCATCGAGGGACAAAATCGTAATTTCGAAGGCAACGTCCGAGGGACTATGATGATTTAACCGAAGGGTCTTTGCTAAGGATATCCCCATATTCGCGGGACATGACCGTAATACCGAAATCGTGGGGTAATAAAGAGAGGTCCGATGTTATTTATTTAAAGTCCGGATTTTAACAATTAATTAAATAGCCGTAATCAGTTAGGTAATTAGGTCCACAGGAAATCAATGAAATCAATACATTAAAAATCAAGCTTGGTGATTCAAGATGAATCTCCATATTAAACTTAGGTCATCCAAAAACCATCTCCTCAGGAATGTCCACACCTAAAGCGGCATGCCTAGCCGGTTATTTCTTTGGAAGTATGCTAGCCTTTACATCATGCAACACACGGATTAGAGCATTGAGGCAAAATACAATTGGAAATTGCCCCATAAATAAATATAACAATCAGGAAGTTAAGCCAAATAATGCAGAATCATGATTAGATAAACATAAAATGGGCAACAAAGAGACAAGGCAGCCCCTGTCCCGTTCGCCTCTGCTTCGCCTAGCGAAGGATCAGCGAATGCTCGCTGCAGGCTCGCCTAGCGATGAGCTAGCGAGCGACCACGGGTTTGGAATTTGAGAACAGTATGACTTCCGAAAACCTGCACTCTTATGGCATTTGATCACAGGCATAGCATAGGCAATTATACAGGATGTTCATACTTAGATTCACATACGAAATCGAATTACATAACAAAGCTTTAATCAGAATGCATCATGCATGTAAAGAATATCAATTGTAAACGTAAAACAACGATGATACGCAAACCTGTGTGCAATTGCGATATTGAAAGGGACTGGTTGCTTGGAAGCCGGATTGATTTGGGCGGCGGTAGCTTCGGAGCGGAGAAGCGGCCTTCAGGGTTTCTGCACTCGGAACTTTCTAAAATAGCCTCCAGGGTTTCTGTGCCAGGGTTTTCGTCCCTCTTCCTCCGTTTTCCGTCCGTCTGTCTGTCTGTGTCTCCCTTTTTTCGTGGCAGAAGAGCAGGTATTTATAGTAGTGGTAGTAGTGACCTAATGGGCTTAAAATGAGGTCCAAAAATTCAAATTCTCGCAAGCTTCGCTAGGCGAAGGAATTGCTCGCCTAGCGAGCAAGCTAGGTTTGGGCTTTTTCTGGACCTGATGCTTCGCTGGGCGAGTGGCATGCTGAGATATTCGCTAGGCGAAGGAATTGCTCGCCTAGCGAGCAAGCTATTTTGGGCCACTCTGGATTAGGCCTGTTGTGAGCTGGGCTTTTGTCCATTTGATATCAGTGCCTTGCAGATCAAGTCAGAGGGTTTTGGAAAAAGCTTTGTAATATCAACGGGCAAATTTTGGGGTATGACAGTTCTCCCTGTCAAATTTTTGTTGTTCCTTTACCCAGCAACCGATAATGGATAATAAACTTCTGCTCCTCCTATGTTGAAGGTCTTTTCTTCCCTAGTTGAGTTTTAATGCGTATTTCCTTAGTGAAATCGTTGTTTCCTGCTTGGTTCGATTATTTCAACTTTGTTCTTATCTACCCGTTTCCCCTGTAGATGTTCCTTTTGTTCCCTGGATGAGTCCTTCCATTAATTTATTTTCACGGAATCCCTCGAGTTCCTCAGTTGTTTTTAAGTCGTAGCCTGGCCTACGCGCAACCTTTTCATCCCCCCAGAGTCTCGGTCTCCCCAATGAGTTTTCCTTACGGAATGCATTATACTCCTGTGGACTTTCAGTCTCTCAGGATTCTTTTCCTTTGTGGCAATATCTCCCCACAAAGATTATTTCAACAAAACATTTCATATACATCATGAGGTCTCTTAGGGACCAAAATTTGTTTCTATATTTTGTTATTTAAGCCCATTCCACTAAGTCGATGCGAATATTTTAACCTTCATCTCCTTAGTTAGAACGTCCTTAACTAGGGGCAGCTGTAAGACCCCAATTTTGACCCTAAGATCCCACATGCTTTCTCATCATATCCATTGGCATTGGGATCACAACTTGGCATCCTCCTTACCCCTCATTCATTGGGTTTGTATTGGGAGAGATCACCAAGCACTATTGGATGGTATCATACTTTGTATCTTTATCATTTACTAACCAAAAAACAAAAAAATATGTCTTTGTATTTGTCTAACTCTTTTGTAAGTAGTGCACATGCTCACCTTTGATTCATCAAGCTCATATATAGGGTTTAAGACCCTCAATGCAAAGAGCTCAATCAAGAAGTGGTCTACTGTGGCTCTAGGAATAATGTATGAATCCCCATGAGCTTCACATGTTAGTTTTATCAAAGTAATCATCAAGAGTTTGGAGATGGTTTGCCTTGGAAACCCTAATTCATCTGGGTATCTTGTGTAACTTCTTCAACAAGCTTCTTCAACAATTGATCAAATAATTAAAGTGATACTTAAAAATTCATCATCATATGCATATATGATCTCCCATGAGTCCCAAAGGTCAATAGAATTGCAAGTTAGCAAGTTGGTTGATGGTGGTTGACCAGAGGAATTCATCTGATTAAAACTGGGTTCCCTAGACCCTATCTCCTATAATTTTTGTCATATGAAAATTATTCCAAGAGAAAAGTTACTCTAAATAACATTACAAACAACTTTCATGTTGATCTCTAGAGCTATTTTTGCTTGGAAAGTCATTTTTTATGGTGAAATATTATAGGTCATTTTGTTTAAACCCTAATTTGGAGGTAAACTTCCCAAGACCATAACTTGCTCAATTTTATGATATTAAAGATTTACAAGTTTAACAATCAAATTCAAGATGTCTACTTCAACTTTTATGTTTGGAGGAAGAGAAAATTCAACTTTTATGTGCATGTGATATGAGGATACATTATAGGTCATTTTGGACCAATGCCATTGAACAAGTGATTTTCCTCAACTTCAAAAATGCATAACTCCTTCATATTAAATCCAAATGAGGTCAAATTTGTGACCACTATGAAGGAGTTTAAGAGGTCTACAACTTTTATGAAGGAACCTTTCTCATTTGAAGCTCACATAAAAAGTTAGCCAAGGTGGAATAAGTCATATGGCTTGACACTTAGAAACTTTTTTGACATGTTTGATTTTCCCAACTTCCACCTCAAAATTCATCATGATCCAAGCTTCAAATAAAAAAGTGTCCAACATGAAAGTTGTTCATCTTGATCTAACCTTTCCAAAAAGTCCAGTTTCACCCATTTTGGACAAGATTTGAATGGGTTATGCATGGCTTAAACATGAATGATCATTTGGCACAAATTGAACTTAAACATTCCATACACCAATGCATAACATTCCAATGTGATCTCAGCAAGGCTTATACTCAATTATGGATCAGAAGAAGTGATTCCATGGTCCTGTTACACGCTCATGCACCCATGCAATGTACATTGCTATTTTTGGATTTCATTTAAAGTGTGCAAATATCAATCCATTTGGCTGTAAATAGAGCCCTCTATGCTCAAAAACAAGGACCTTACGCGCCAGCTTTGAATCCATACCTTCAAACCTATCATTTCAAAGGATACCCTTGATAATTTCCATTGGAAATTGAGTTTGAATCTCACTGTTTTGAGATTCGAAACTCCAAGGGTCCTGAGCTTTTCATCCATTCAATTCTACTCCTTCAAGTGTCCTGAACAAGATTAAGAGCAAGCAAGAGCAAGATCAATCAAGCATATACCTGCATTGAAGGTATTTTCCGGGATTTTTCATCTCTTCGATTCTCACTCAATTCTCCATAATTCTCTTGGATCTTTGGTTGTCTGAAGTCCTACCAATGTAGGCAACAAGATTGAGTTGCTTTGAGGTCAAATCGAAGCAACTCAGATCGTGCACCTCAAATTTCAACTCCTTGTATCTCTTAATATACTTGGAGTTAGGATAAATTGAGGTCAGATTTGAGCTCAGAGGCATTTTTACTTTAAATTCATGTCCTTATTTTTATTTTTGGTAATGGTTGTGGATGAACCACTCCGGTGAAGCTCACCGGAGAAGGAGACCAGAGCTTTGGCTCCGGTGGTGAGTTGGCATTCATTTGAGCCACTTGATCCATTCGATATGATCTAATCTCGCGTGTTGAAACTGATTACCACTTGTGTTACGCTTTGACTCGTGACTATGGTGGAATGCGCGCTAGCAGCCACTTGATCTGCCACCTCAATTAATGAGGGAGATCAAGTGGTCCACGTTTTTTCTCATTCTCTGATTTTTATTTTATTTGGTTTATTTTCATTAATTCATATTAATTTTACTATTGATCCAAAAAATATGAGAGTTTCACCAAAAAATTTTAAATAAATTCCTCTTTCATTTTCTGAATTAAAATTATTTTTTGGATCATTATTAATATTTTTCTTGATTTAATTGATTTTGTGAATATTTTTAATTGTTTAAAAATAGTTTTAAGTTTCCAAAAATTATGAATTTTTTTCTCCAAGGTCGTTTGACCTTGTTTGACCTATGATAAATCTCATGGCCATTTATTTGGTGTTTTGATGAGGTTTTAGGATTTTGACAAACCATAATTTAATTTAATGCATTATTTAATTGATTTTAATTGTTTAATTGCAAAATAAATTGTGTTGAGCTTCTAATCTTGACTTGTTGAGTTTGACTTGTGTTGTTGGGCCTTGGTCAAGGTTGATTTGATTTTATTGAGTTAAAATCATTGGATTTAGGGAATTGATGAAATATACCGTTCATCTCCCAAAATGAATGAATGATTTTAATTTGATAAAAGTCCTCATTTGACCAATTTGTGTTGATCCCATTCCCCCTCCCTCTTCATCTTAATCCCCTTCTCTATTCATTCATGTCATGGACCTATGATATCTCTATATCCTAAGGCTAGTTGATTGCAAAATTAACATAAGTGTGGATGAGATTAGGTCCACCTCTTTTGCATATTCTTTTTGTGTGTGGTATGTTTTAGGAGCATAGTCCATTATATTACGTCTCTAACATGCATTAATACCAAAATTTCTATTGCCCGGCCTCAAATAGTTGTGACTTCTACATAAGTCCAATTACGATTGCTTAACATAGCGTTAAACTTGTGACACAAAAGGCATAGTATTCTATTAAGTGAGATTGTAAGTCTCCCCTCTTTCATGGTATTGTATGGAAACTTGGCCTTTTTTCCTTCCTTTGGAAGATGTATTGGTTCAAGGATTCATGTTTGTGAATAGTGGGTTGAGTGTTCTCTAAAGAATGACTTAAACAAAATGAAAGCAAAAGCAATACTAACTTCTAATCAATTAACAACTAACATTTAATTTCAAGCCATTTATTTTTATGCATTTTAATTTTGAGCTCTTATTCATTGCCATTATTCATACCATTTAACTTGTTAACTTTAATGTCATTTTCACTTTGCTCATTTGAGCCATATCTTGTGATTATTTTGTGATTGTGTATACTCGTTTGTGTTCTTTTGACCTTAATGTACATAATAATAACAAAAACCCTAAAAGACATTTTGTGTGGATTGTTGGTTTGCTCTGAGACATTGGACTTAGAATTAGGCAACACTCCCTATGCAAAAGGACTAGGTCAATGCCAACTTTCATGAAACCAAGTGCTTGTGAAGTGAACTTTCATCTGATGCAAGTATTGTGATCCCAATTGAGTTCATCTGCAACATGATACTTTGGAGTTGTTACTTTGAACATGTGTCTAATGCTCATCTTTGAAGTCATCTACATGGAAGATTATGAAGTTGCTAAGCTTGGATGTGGCTATCTTTATTTAATGCATTGATCTTCACCTTGCTATTTGTGTATTGATATTGCTTGATTCTAAAGTCCAATGGAAATTTGGGTTTCTATATGACATTCTTGTCTATTGGATTGCAGCTCATTGGTCAGATCTTTTGAACTCTTAACTTTTAAATGTGTGCTTAGGATTAGTCTCTTTATCTCCTCCCCATTTCTTTAATTTCAAATCTCTCCCTCCTTTTAAAATCTTCTATGATTGTGTTTGTTTTCTAAATTTAGACCATTTTGCAAATTAGAAACTTCGGCCTTATACCATTGCATTTTTAAACTCTTTTCTTAATTAAACTTATAACTGGACTTAATCATACCTGACTTAAAATTTCAAAAGCCAAAAAGAACTAACACTCATTCAAACCATTGTTAGGCCTCTTGTGGCTTTGTTAAACTTAAATTTTTATTAAAAGCAATGCACTCATTTTGAAATTGTTATCACGAACTACGAGGTTTTGATCCCTCATTTTATGTTGGTACATAGGCACAAGTCCGAAGGTCTTGTCAAACACAAAAATATAATTAATGAATTCTTTTCTCATCCCTCCGCTCTATTTATTGCAAACATCTTTTGTACAAAAATACATATGCATACAAAAAAGGTCTTCCTAGGAGTACCTAGGACACTTTGGGTGCCTAACACCTTCCCTCTTTGTAACCAACCCCCTTACTTGTAATCTTTGGCATTTTATTAGTTTTGATTTGAAAACTTATTATCTTTTGGGTTTTGTTCATACTTTTCCCTTAGAAACAATAAAAGTACGATGGCGACTCTAGTTTTATTGGCGTCTAGCTTATCCATAGCTTGATGGTCATGAATTTACCGCTACATAGGTGAAGGACGGTGAGAAGGGGGGGGGGGGGAATGAAGAAGAGAGGTAAAGTGATGGAGGGTTGTTTGAGATGATGTTGTCGGCGACGGTTATGTGGTGGTGGACGCGCGTAGTGAAGAAGATGGGCGGTGAGTTGAGTGATTTTGATAATGGTAATCATGGATGTGTGGTGTTGTTCACGGAAGGAGTGTGAATCGCGACGGAGGGTGTTCGTCAGAGGGATGGTTGAAGGAAGACGAAGTGGAGGCAGATTTCAAATGGTGAATCGAGGCAATGATGGAAATGTTCGAATTCGTGATGAAGAAGAAAGGGAGTGGGGTGAGGGAAGAAAGAGAGGCTAATAATTTTTTAAAAAAGAATCCATAGAGAGAGAGAGAGAGGGATTTTTCGTTCTTTTCCCTTTTTTGTGGATGGAGTTTTTTTCCTGATATCATGATGCTCTCAAGAGAGATGTCGGATCCCCTTTTTCCAGATCCCCTCCAAATTCCACCTCTTTTCACATGCCCCCCCCCCCCCCCCCCCACACACACACATAAAAAAAATGAAAAGAAGATGCATCCCTCCCCCTTTACAGCTGGCTATGATTGGAAGATCAAAGGGGAATATCTTTTTGGTTTTTTTTGTTTTCATGACCCACCTCTTGGTGGATTGTTATGAGGACCATGTGTCAGCCTCGTATTGGAGATTTTGAAAGATTTTTTTTCCAGATTTTATTTATTTAATTGGATGAAATGAAGTGTCAAGGATTGCAACTATGGGCCATTGATTAATTTAAATCGATGATCCCGATTAAATCAAAGAAATGAAACTTAATTTAAAATTCCTTCAATGCCCCTTCTAGATTATTTAATTGATTTAAAATAATTTAAATCAATCGAATCAAATAAAATTCACATCTTTTCAAATACACATGATAAAAATAAAATGAGAACATGGAAATTTCTATTTAATTATCCCGATTAATTTGACGAAAGAATAAAAGTAAAATGACTAAAAATGAATAAAAGTTGGACGCAAAATATGCTCGAAAAAATAAATTGAATGCGCTAAAATGATCAGCGCGAAATAAACCTCTCGAAAAATACAACATTTGATTTGATTTTGAAATAAATTTTGACCGATTAAACAGACATAGACTGACTAAAATGCTACTGAAAAAAGTCGTCGAAAAAATAAAACAAGCACACAAAATTACACTATGTGAACTCTAGATTAATAATACAAATGTTTGCAAGCTTGATTTCAAAACTTTTTACCCGTTAATTTTACATATATTTGAGAAATGATTCAACCGGTGTGTCTGTATATTCGAGAATTTATTCTGGATGACATTTTAGGTATTATTTATAATGAAATGCATGACATTTTATATTGCTGATGCAAACTGAAAATAAAATCAAATTATGAAAGTTTTAAAATTCTCGGACAAAATTGGGGTATGACACAAGGCAATCTCCTTACCACGCAACGGATTCACTTCCCGATCCGCTATCTGCATAGTCGATGCCTCAAAATTCAGGTTCTCTCTCACATGTATATCATCCACTTGGATCACATGGGATGGATCCGGAATGTATCTCCTCAACTAAGACACATGAAACACATCATGAAGATTTGCAGGTGACGGTGGCAAGGCAATTCGGTAGGCCACCTCCCCTATCCTCTGTAAGATTTAGTATAGACCAAAAAATATGGCGTGAGATTTTGAGACTTTAAAGCTCAGCCAACACCGGTTACTAGAGTAACTCTCAAAAACACATGGTCCCCCTCTTGGAACTCATGTGCTTTCCTCCTATTATCATGGTAACTATTATAGCAACTCTGCGAAGCTCTCATCTTCTCTTGGATCATCTTGATCTTCTCATAAGTTTGATGTACAATCTGAGGTCCAATTACGACACTCTCATATGATTCATACCAACACAGAGGTGTCCTACACCTCCTATCATACAACTCCTCAAATGGGGCCATCCCAATACTTGAATTGAAATTGTTATTGTAAGTGAACTCAATCAGCGACAAGTAGTTATCCCAAGAATCTCCCTGTTCTAACACACAAGCCCTCAACATATCCTCCAAGGATTGGATAGTCCTCTCTGTTTGACCATCATTATGTGGTTCATAAGAGAAACTCAATTTCAACTTAGTACCCAACACCTCTTGAAAGCTCTATCAGAACCTCGACATGAACCTTAAATCTATATCTGACACAATGCTTGACAAAATACCATGCAGACTAACAATCTTTTTAATATACAACTCAGCTAACTTATGCAAGGTATAATTGATTTTAATCGGTATGAAATGAGCCAATTTATTCATTTTGTCAACTATCATCTAAATAGAATCACATCCCTTTGTTGTCTTTGGAAATATTGTCACGAAATCCATCGAAATGCTATCACATTTCCACTCTGGAATACTCATCTATTACATCAGACCCAACGACTTCTGATGTTCAATCTTCGACTTCTAACAAGTCAAGCAAGCATACACAAACTCAGCTACCTCCCTCTTCATTCCTGGCCACCAAAACAACTTCTTCGAGTCTTGATACATTTTAGTGGCACCAGGATGAATACTCAACCTACATCTATGACCCTCTTCAAGAATACTCTTATTAAGATTGGGTACATCTTGTACGCAAACTCTTTCTTTGAATCTCATCACACCATTTCCCATAATTTCTGAAGTCGCCACCCTTACCTTGATTGATTAGCAAAAGTCGATCAACCAATCCCACATCGGTCTTCTGACCCTCTCTGATCTCTTCAAAGATATCATTGGTCAGCTTCAACATACCCAACTTCACACTATTAAGAGTCTCTTCACATACAAAGTTCATGTCTCTGAACTACTCGATCAATTCCAACTCTCGAACCATCAACATTGACATATGAAAAGACTTCCTAACCAATTCATCCGCTACAGCATTAGCTTTACCAGATGGTAACTCAAGCCAAAATCACAATATTTCAGAAACTCGATCCATCTTCTCATCCTCATATTCAATTCCTTCTGATCAAATAAATAATTCAAACTCTTGTGATCACTGAACACCTAAAATCTGGAGCCAAACAGGTAATGTCTCCAAATCTTCAATATGAACACCACAACTGTTAACTCAAGATCATTCATAGGATAATTCCTTTCATGAACCCTCAATTGTCTAGAACCGTAAGCCATAACCCGACCATTATGCATTAACACACCTCCTAGACCTATCTTCGAAGCATCACAATACACCACAAAGGACTCACTTGGATTCGGAAAAATAAAGATTGGAGCTTACGTAAACTTCTTCTTGAGTTCTTGGAAACTCTCTTCACATTGCGCATCCCAAACATAAGCTCGACATTTTCGAATCAACTGAGTCAAAGGCAACACTAGCTTCAAAAAGCCTTCAATAAACTTCCCGTAGTAACCAGCCAATCCAAGAAAACTTACAATCTCCGTAGCAGACTTTAGAGTCTCCCATTATAACATAGGATCTATCTTCGATGGATCCACAACTATACCACCACTCGAAATCATATGACCAAGGAAACTCACTTATCGCAATTCGCATACAACTACTTCTCTTTCAAAGTCTGCAATACAACTCTCATATGTTCCACATGCTCTTCATCAGACTTTGAATATATCAAGATGTCATTGATGAACACAACCCCAAACTGATCTAAGTACGGATGGAATATTATATTCATGTACCCTATGAACATTCCAGGTGCATTATACAAACCAATCAGCATTACTGAATATTCGTAATGACCATACCTCATTCTGAAGGCAGTCTTCGGAATATCTTTCGGCTTCACACGAATCTGATGGTAACCTGGACGTAGATCAATATTGTTAAACACACAAGCACCTACTAATTGATCCATCGGATCATCAATCCTTAGAAGTGGATACTAGTTCTAAACCGTCACTTTATTTAGATATCGATAATCCACACACAACCTCATACTACCATCTTTCTTCTTTACGAGTAACACCGGTGCATCCCACGAAGAGACACTCGGACGGACAAACTTCTTATAAAGCAGATCTTCCAGTTGATTCTTTAATTCACTCAATTCAGACGGACATACCTCGAATCAAACTGTCAGCACTAGTAGACTCTGTCCTAGTCAAAGCAAAGATCTTTCCTTCAGTTAGTGCCTTCTTCATATTATGATAGTTAGTACTAAGGTGACAAACTTCAACATAATTAAAACAATTCGGACCATCATTCCTGCATTCTCCCACATGATGACTTGTCTTCCCATATTTGAAGCATCTCAAAACATTATTCTTGCAGTCATTGGCACGGTGACCCAACTTGCCACACTTGCAGCATTTAACATGAGCAGGAGCTCCTCCCCCTCTTGGCCTTTTCTCATCTATAACTCTCTTATTTCCCTTGTCAACCGAAGAACTGTATGGTTTTCCCCTATACTGGTTATTCCCCTTCCTCTCACTAAACGTTATTGTAGTGAGTGAAACAAGCTCTGCAATCTTCATCATATATCCGACACTTGTTCACCATAGTAGGAAACCTATGAGTCTCCTAGTAGCCAATACCCTGCTTAATCTCAGACCGCAGTCTTTTTTTTCAAACTTAATGCACTTTGAACCCTCCACAGGTGCATCATTTTAGTGCGGACAAAACTTCACGAGTTCCTCAAACTTGGCGGTATACTCAACAACCGTCATGCTTCCTTGCTTAAGCTTAAGGAATTCAATATCCTTCTCGCTACGCACATCTTTAGGAAAATACATATCTAGGAATCGCACTCTGAACACGGCCCAAGTGATCTCATCACCAATAACTTCTAGTCTCTGGCGAGCATTATCCCACCAGTCCTTAGCTTCCTCAGACAATATATGAGTACCAAACAATACCTTATGTTCTTCAATACAGGACATTACTTGGAAAATTTTCTCAATCTTCTGGAGCCACACCTGAGCACCCTCCAGATCATACCCGCCCTTGAACATTGGCAAATTATTCCTCTAAAGTTTCCGCAAACCACGGAAACCATCGTCTGCCTGATTCTGTTGTCTGTGTAGTACCTAAGCCACTGATTCCAAAGCATCAACAATAGCACAATCGTTTCTTCCAGCCATCCTGCACACAATCAAACAAACATTAGAAGAAACAATGCATCGACAATACACACACGCATGTCGTATACTAGGGACTCGACAACATTACAAAACCAGGCCGGACGGGCCGACTTATTCTGATACCACTATGTAAAACTCTAACCCCAAATATTATATATTAATCTTTACACTATAATCTAAGGTGTCACCGATGAAAAATTCTTTAATAAATAAACAATTTAACAAACACACATACATCAGATATATCAACGTCATACAACACTTGCCATCGCATGCTCGCCTTCACTTAGGGTATCATTAAGGCGATATCGGTCTTACTTCAATTAAATAAAAAAACATAACATAAGTATTTAGTCTCAACTTCAAAATCATGTAAAATGCTATCAAAATATCAAGTTATCATGATTAACTTTGGACAACTTCAACATAAACCGAAAAAAAGCAATTAAGCACCAATAAAACATAATAAGCAAAAAAATGTTCCTAACCCCGGTGTTATAGGATAAGAGTAAGACTTTTAAACAACGATAGAAGTAAACGAAGTAACTCTATGAGCTAATCTCCACTTACAGTCGTAAACTCTACTCCTGAGTATCTACAAGATGCCCATGATGGACAACATGAAAGTAAATGGGGTCGGAATACACTTCCATAATTTAGTGGTGTAAACAAGCAAAGGTAAAATATCACAGAACAACAAGTACACATGCAAAATCATATCAACATACACACATCAAGTATTCTCATCCATACAACACACCATGAAATGATCATTCATAAATGCAACACTAATGCAATTGTACTCAACAACTCACTCAACATGCATGTGATACTAATATGAACACTCAGGTTCATTTTGCTCCCGATTCCCTCTCTGGAACCAGAGCACACCAAAAGTGTTATCAGCCTCATAGGTAATGCTTCACCAATCCCCACTAGAAGTAGATACTCGTTCCTGATGCCCACCATAGGACCGGAGCACAATAAAACTGAACTGAAGTTCGTACGTCATGAATGCATGACACGATAACATGCACTTAATATATGCACAAATGACCCATCTTCTGACTGTGCACAACACCAATTATACCAACAACATAATCATAATAGATAATATATTAACATACAACAACCTTTAATCACAACAATTATCACCAAGCATTCACCGTTTGCACCACACAACATAATTCATCATTTACATCATGTTAAAATTAATTAAGCACTACCAATAACTAATCATAGACGCTAAACAGTACCCAACAAAACCTCATTCATCATACAACAGGAAAAATTGGAATCAAGACTCAGTTCCATGAATCGTAGCTCATTACGCTCATTCTGGGTGCATGGCGGGTAACTCGCCATGGTGATGGCGTCCGCCGTCAACTCTGAACCCATGGCGACCTGGTCACCATAACGATGGCGCGTGCCATCGACCAGAAACCTACAAAATTCGTTTTTCTGCATGGAGTTTATTCAGAACTCTAATTTCCCACTTCTAATACCTAAATTTGATCCAAAAATCCAAAACATCATACAACAATGGCTACATGTTATTTCATCGATTTATCATATTTACCCAACAAATTCATGATTTCACATTGAGCATAAACCTTCAAAACATTAACAATGGCATATTTTTATCAACAACTCTAAAACAGGATTTATGCACTTATAATAGTACACGAAATCGCACTAAATTTAGCACACAACAACAATTGTAGCAACACAATCAGATCATGTATTAGAACACTCAATGCTATTGGAGGTTAAAGACTCCTCATTCCAACATTTATGCTTAAACACCCATTAAAAAAAATCTCTCCCTTATAGACCATTCGATTCTCATATTCTCCACCAACAAAGATGATCATGATAAATCCACAATCATGCTTGAAGTTGTGGCATATCAAAAGCTTATGGATTTGGCATGCACTTTCTGAAATTACAGGTTCTAATAATAATATTAAGGTGTTAAACACATCTAACGTATTTAGCAATGTTTTGAATGGACAAGATCATGTAATGCAATACATGGCGAATTAAACCACATGTCATATGGGGTATTAGCTAACATATGACAATTATTCTTGAGTGGACAATATTTGTCAAGATCATCCTTATGTCCCAAAGAGATAAGAGAAGTCTATTTGCCCAACAACAAGAATCAGGACAAAAGAATGTTCAGCAAACAATTAGAATGGTCCAAGCCTGATTTTCAATTGTATGTAGTACACTCCATAATTGGAATGTGAATACAATGAAGCCCATAATTTTAGCATGCATCATATTACATAATATGATTGTCAAAGATGACCGAGATACATATGTTGGTAATATTGATTATGACCACACAAATAATGATTTCTCCACGAGTGAAATATCTGCATGTCCAAATCCTAGTTTGAGAACATAATTTGAAAAGTTATAGCATGTTCATCCAACCATCGTCAACTTCAAGCACCTTTGGTGAAACATAGTTGTGAGTAAGTTAAGAGAATAATTAAAATTAATTTTTGTCTTTTTTATATTTAAATCAAATATATATATATATATATATATATATATATATATATATATATATATATATATATATATATATATATATATATATATATATATATATATATATATATATATATATATTCTTGTGTACCGTATATCATTTTAATTTTATCATATTGTAAAGTTTATTAACTTAATTTGTGTGCAACTTTAATAATTAATATTTTTATACATTTAAATAAGAATAGTGAAATTAATATTAAATTGAATAAAAAAAGTTATTACAAATAAAAAATATAAATATTTAAGATCAATTTTAAATTATTTAAAAACGATATCATTAGAGTATAGACTCTTTAAATCAACTTAAATTGAAGAAAGAAAACTTAGATTATCCACTCTTGCTCCTTATTATTCACCCCAACTAAAGATGTTTCAAGCATATGTTTGATTTTTGTATTGGAAGAGTCAAAAAAGTTTTAGATGCATGGAATTACTCTTTGGTTCATTAAAATTATAGATTATAACTTAAAAATTAATTCTATTTAAAGCTAAAATTTATAGTTTTTTAATCAAAACATGCATAATAGATTGAATTTTTTTTTAAGAATCTATTTAAATATAATTTTTTTGGGCTTTAACTCACTTTTAATTAAAAGTGTATATGGATTATGTTGGATCGAATATGATTTAACTTATTCCAATCAATCCAAACTAATCCAATTATTTATGAGTTTGATTGAATTGGGTTGGATTCAAATATTGTATATAAAATAAGAAATAATTTTTTATAATTCTTTTTTATTTTAAAAATTTTGTAATACAATTATACCATTTTTAAAACATAAATTAGATTAAAATATCATATAATGTCAAATAAAATTTATCCATATATTATTAATTGTATTAAATTCTAAAAAAACACATCATTTCTATAAAATCTAAAAATGTAAATTACAAAACAAATAAACAACCACATTTAACATTAGAAATACATAAATTTATTGTTCGAATACTATTCTATTAGAAATATTGGTGTGAGTGAAAATTAGGATAAAAAAATAGTTTGAAGTCATTTACTATTTTTTTAAAATAATAAATTACTAATCTGACATCAATAAGATATTACTAATTATTAATCTCACATCAATGAGATAAAAAATTCAAATTCAATATTCAAATTAAAATTATGCAGATTATTACAGGTTGTATCGAATATATCCATAAATAGCCAGGTTCGAATAATTTGTTAAAAACACATTAACATTTAAAAAGTTTTATAATTAAAGATAAATGATTTTTTTTTACTTTACATATAATGGCAATAAAAGTAACAATTAATATAACCAACTTATTAATTTGTGTAAAATCGTTACAGAACAATTATTGTGAAACAAGTGGAGATGGAGTAACATATGCCATCAAACATGTGTAGTGCATGATTGAGAAATGAAAATTGGGAAGGGATAGATAGATAGAGGTTGTTGATTCATGACTTGTTCATGGTTGGGGATGAAGTGGGGTATATGAATGCTTTTTTAACATTCCATTCTATTTTCATCAACAATTATTACATGATGGTCACTTTTTGGCAAAGGTTCGTTTTTCTGAAACAAAAGGGTCCCATCCAATAATTCACACATCTTTCTTTGCAGCTTATCATTAAAGCCTGCATGACTTCAATTATTGCAATGATCCCAAAAGCATGACACATCTGACCCTCCTCATTTCTTCTGTGTGCCTATTTTAATTTCTTTTTTTATATTCTAAAGCTAACACGCGCAAGGGACCACACATACTAGTATAACATAAATTTCAAATAAACAAAGGGTAAAAAGATGGACCTATATATGGGTTTTTAATATTCATTTTCATTGTGGATACCCTACATCACCCTCATTTTTTGGACTCTATGTCATTGGATGCCATTCATTTTTCCATGTTTATATACAACAGTTATTATAAGTATTGCTCCAAATGAACCTTAGCTTACCTTTTTAATAAACCATGAATTATTTGCTTACTTAAACTAAGGCAAAGTAAGATTAAAAACATGAAACTTTTATGGGAATAGTAAAACGCGGTCGGTTTGTCGGTCTGATTTATGCAATAATAATCTTAGAAGCACGCACAATCTTTTGATTAAGGATGTCTATATGTTCTACACATGCTAGTGTCACGATATATGTTTAGATATATCTTGAATTTGAATACTAGACTGACACACTATAAATTAGGGGTGATAAAATAGATGGATTAGATTGATATAGATTACATCGTTAATTGATGGATCAAAACAATTCATTAGTCCATTAACAATCCATTGAATTTTTTTTTAAAATATTCAATTCAATTCATCCATTAAGAATAAAATATATCTAATTCATCAATTATCATATTTTTAGTTGATAGATATCTACCCATCCATTCTTTTTCTTCGAAAAAAAGATTATTTTTTTTAAAATATTTAATTTTGAAAAATTCGATTTTTTTACTTTTGGAAAAAATCCACTTATTTTTTTGAAAAAATCATTTTTTTAAGAAAAAATAATAATTTTTTGTATTTTAATAAATAAAAAATCAGTATTTTTTCGAGAAAAATTATTATTTTTTAAATATTTTTTTCGGAAAAAAAAAACATATTTTTGTATTTTTGGAAAAAAATTAATTTAAAAACATTTTTTTTTCGAAAAAACTTAATTTTTTTTGTATTCATAAAAAAAACTTTTTCAAAAGTAAAATCGAATTTCGGTATTTTTTAACTAATCAGTGAGCATACATTGGATTTAGAAATTTATCTCCTTTGGAAAAATAAATCTCTTCGACCAAAGCATCTTCGATAGTTATATTCTTAATTAATTACAATCTCCACCTACAATTGTCTCCTTTGGGAAGTCAATTATAGCAATAACCGAAAATTATTCCACAAACTACAATGAGACTTTTATAAATCAAAATGAGTCATTTCACTTTGGTGGTAATTCCACACAATTATTTATAAAAGTTTTTGCATAAGAATCAAATTTCTCTTGTTTAAAATTAAATAATGCAACATCCCAATAAATATTTTTTCTCAGTAGCAATCTCAATATTATAAATAATTATATTTATATATATATATATATATATATATATATATATATATATATATATATATATATATATATATATATATATATATATATATATATATATATATATATATATATATATATAATATATATATATATATATATATATATATATATATATATATATATATATATATATATATATATATATATATATATATATATATATATATATATATATATATAT
Source organism: Lathyrus oleraceus (assembly GCF_024323335.1). Lineage (NCBI taxonomy): Eukaryota > Viridiplantae > Streptophyta > Magnoliopsida > Fabales > Fabaceae > Lathyrus > Lathyrus oleraceus. The sequence continues at coordinate 185,293,040 of NC_066584.1, read as the reverse complement.
ATATATATATATATATATATATACGGTTTAAAGACAATTATAATATTAAATATATTGTCTAGAAAAGCACTAATAATATATATTTATTAAGTATGAAACCTAAATTATTTTAGGGTGAATTTTTTAATTTGATAAAAAACTAGGGATCCATAATTTTGTAGATAGAAATAAAATACTATTGTAAAATAAAACATTAAATTAAAGGAGAAATGAATGGCAACAATTCAACATTAAAGAAACTTTTCAGCAGTGATGTATGGTAACAATTGTAATTGAAATTGGATAGAAATAAAATACCATTGTATGGCGAATTTTTTACTCAAATATTTCAAATTTTCAAAAAAAATCCCAAAATAATTCGGTTTTCAAATTAATTCTCAATCTATCCCAATTTCAAAAAAAGAATAGTAAGGCATAGGCGTTAGATCAATTGGCGCCTACCCTTAATTTTTAAAAGGGGGCGCCAATTAAATTGGCGACAACACATGGTGTTGCCAATCCAATTGGCGTCCATGTACACTAAATGAGAGGAGGCGTCAATTGGTTTGGCGCCTTAGTATAAATGTGCATTTTTTTTTGTATAAATAGAGGTGTTATGTGATTCATTTTTCCATATCTCTTTTAATCATATTGCAAACATATTTGGTATTCGTCGCCGCTACGGAAAAGTGATTTATTCGAGAGACAAGCCTCCGATGGTGATGCTCTTCTTGAACATATTTCATTTCGATCAACTAAAGAGGGAGCTGGTTCATTGGTTAGATGAAAAAATATCAGAAGGGAAAAAAATTAGAAGTATTGAGAGACTCGATAGTGTATTTGGTTAGGTGCGAGTAAAAACTGATAAGGATACTAGGAAAATGATGTTTGGACCAGATGACATCAGTTTGATTGTTGTAATCAGTTAGAACTGTTGTTTTTAAATATTGTGATTAAGTATTTTCATCTATATTCGACATTTGTTGTTTGTATTGTTTATTTAGACTTGTTCGGTTTTAAGTGTGCTTATGTTGGAGTGATGTTTGTATTAATATATAAAAATCCAAGGTTACAAAAATTGAAAGGAGGTACTAAATTATGATGCAGGGGTTGCTCCTAGATTGGGACATTTGTTCTTATTGTGTTCGGGTTGACGACATATACTACATAATCTTATTATTTTATCAGTTGTATCCATTTCTGTTTTAATATGCGTGTTGTTTGCCCGTCCTTTTTTCTTTCTTCACATCTCATCATTGTGCCAAACTATGTCCCCTTCATATGGAGGCCAATATTCCTCCATTGCTAGCACTGAGAAGCCTTCGTTATACACATTCATGACGGTAATGGCCTTGTAAACATCGGATAGATGGTTGTAAGTGTTGTGGCGAGTATGTGCGCATGCCGCAATGACATGGGAGCAAGGAATACGGAAGGCCTGGAACTTTCCACAATCGCACCAACTTATGTTTAGTCTGACAGCATAAGATAAATTTGGTCTCCCCTCATTATGATCCATTGTTTCCTGTACACTAAAATTTTGCCTATGACGGTCAAAGATTGTAATCGCGTGTGTGATAGCTTTGATAATTTCCTATTTCATCACTTTCATACAACATTCACTGAATAATTTACTTGACATTAACACTGCACTCCATCTTTCACCTTTGGCGGCAAAGGTAGATGCCAACCTAAAATAGATTATTCTGACCAATGCGGTTATTGGTAGATTTCTAATGCCTTTGAATACGCCGTTCATGCATTCCACAAGGTTTGTTGTCATGTAGCCCCATCGACAGCCTTTGTCAAATTACCTTGTCCACTGCTCTAATGGTATGTTATCCCCCCACCTTCCTGCATCTGCATTCACCACTTTTTTGCGAAGGTTCTTGTCTTTGATTGCACGCATGAAGTTTTGTGCGATATGCCTAATGCAATAAACATTGGTAGAAGGAGGATAATGACATCCGTTATCATGGTTATTATAAGCACTCTCAATGACAACATGTCTATCTTAAATCAAACAAGGATTGACTTGTGGAGCGACATGTGTTCTGAGATGACGAAAGAAGAAACCCCAACCACCAGCGGTTTCACCTTCAACCAGAGCAAAGGCAATGGGAAAGAAATTATTGTTGTTGTCTTATGCAACATCCATAAGCAAAGTGCCCTTGTATTTTCTGTATAACCATATTCCATCAATTTGAATAATAAGTTTGCAGAATGCAAAACCTTTGATGTATGGTTGAAACGCCCAAAAGAGGCGGTGAAAAATTATATTTCCAACAACACAAGTTCCATCTGGCGTAAATGCTGGCAATGTCTCCATAATTGCAACAATTCCTGGTGTGTATTTTTTAAATGCCCATAAAAACCGTGGAAATTCTTTGTATGAATCCTCCCAGTTGCCGAATACTTGTTCAACAACCTTTGTCCTTGAAATCCAAACTTTCTTGTAAGATGGAGTATAATTATATCTTATGACGATATGATATATTATTATACTCAACTTCACTTATGGGTCTTTGTTAACAAGTGGCAAAATGTCTTGACATATCAATTCAACGCTTAATTTACGGTGATCTTGTACAACATTAGTGACAGTGCAACTGTGAGGCGAGGCTACAGAAGCTATCTCTCGAAAATCGCTTCTCTTCTTGTAAGACGCAGACATTTGATGACATACCTTCTCGGATTAGTGCATTTCACGGTGAAATCAGCAGAATTATTCATGTGAAATTTTTTGATAGCACGCACACATTCTTCTTTAGTGCGGAACGTGTCTCCCACTTTTAACTCACCCTCTGATTGAGGATACGTGTTATAAAAAACATTGTTGGATGTTTCATCGTCATGCAAATCCATGTTTGTCATATGTAGAGGTGAATTATATACATGACATGGAGGTAATGACACTGGATGATCGTCATTCCATTTGGCGCTTGCATGCATGTTTTGAACATGGGCACCCAGCCCATATGACGCCTTGTATGTGCAGACCTCGAGATTCTGCATTGCATGCAAATAGCCATGCAGACTATGGATAAGACTATGTATGCAACCTGCCACGACCTAGGAGGCGCCAGTCCATATGGCGCTAACTTTGAACATTTGCATGTGCACGCCAAACCAATTGGCGCTAGCTTGCATGCCCATTTTTCCATGCATGCAAACTTTTGCATGTCTCTCATTATAAATAGTCATGCAATAATCATTTCTTCATCAACAACAATCACTTCTACACATGCAATAACCACTCTTCCATCTACAACAACCACTGTTTCATTTGAAACACTACGACACGATGTCTCTGCTCACTATGGGTGAATCGCATAGAGGCACAGTTGCAAACATAACAACGTATGTAAGCGTTTACTTCTTGTGTTATTTTTCTAACACAATTTTTTATAAAGTAACTCATTTTGTTGTTTATTTTTTAGGATTTTCTAGGTTTTGAACTCGTGTCCACGAATTTGTTCACATGGACGCGATGATTGAACCTTGTGTCAAACTCGTCGATTTTGGACATGTAAGAAAAATAATATTTTAGTCGGTTGATACTAAATTTATTCTTGTATTATGTGAAAGATGGCGTCCCGAGACACACACATTATGGTTTCCAACCAGTGAATGTACCGTGACGTTAGAAGATGTCTACATGTTATTGGAACTGCCTATCGAAGGTAAGACGGTAAATGGTAAAACCAACTATGCGAATTCGGTTTGTATGGACCTCTTGGATACTGACTTGTTAGATGATAACTCGATAGGTCAATGTATACTCTTTTCAAGCCTTAAGGCATATTAAAACAACTTACAGTTAGATAAAAATTCTATCGAAGACGCTTGAATAATAAAAACTAGGTGTTATATTATGTTTTTAATTGGTTTATTTTTATTTCCCGAAGGTAGTGGTTCTACTATGCATGTTATGTATTTACATTTACTAAGACATGTAGATAAAATAAGAAGTTACAGTTGGGGTCCGCTTGTTTGGCTTATCTTTATAGCTCTTTGTGTAAAAATGCACACAAAGACACATCTATATTTTCTGGATGTGCTGTTTTGCTCCAAGCATGGGGTTGGTCCAGACTACCGTCCCTAGCGCCCATCAGCCACAATTCGTTCACATTCCCGTACGCACAAAAGTAAGTTCTTAAAAATGGACTATATTTACTTACTTTACCAATTATTATCTCTAAATAATATTTTTACTTTTATGCTGCAGATGGTCTCCACGTGGTATGAGTTACAACAGATGTCCTAGACATTGTATTACCTAGTATCGCAATCTCTTGGATCACCTTCGACCAACAGATGTATTGCCATTAACCTAATTAATTCGTAATAATTTCTTAATTTCTTCTAACAAATTTATAATCTAATATATGTTCACATTTCAGTTCATTTGGCGTCCATATCTAAACTTGGATCATGACCATGAAATCAACGAACAAGACGCAATCATTTGGACTGCATGCACATTGATCATAAGATTCACCACTGTGGAGATGCACAATAGTTATCGTGTTAAATTGTAGATCGGTATGCTTCAACACATCCTAGATCCCCCGACAAACCTCGGAGAATGACATCTACGAAAAGTTAACGACCAATGGAACTTTAACCCTTGGCAAAGCTTCGCTAGATCTGAATGTCGAAAATGGAAGCACCGACAAGACCATGTCTTAATTGACGTTGTGATGCCAACCGAAGAAAAACCAAGTCGTAATTATATGGCTTGGTACATATCAGTTGGATTTGAGTTCATCGCCGAGGATATGTACCTATACAATCCATGTCAGGCAACTTACACACAAGAATGTTCAACATCTAACCCCCAACAACATTGTCAGACCGATTACTCACAACCCTCTATCCATCAAAATTTCTGAACCACAAACACACAAACCTACGACCATAACATGCCAAACACCCAACCACAATACCAAGAGCATACCTCGTACCACCACCAACAAGTAGATTCTCATCAAGACACCCAACATCGCTATGCACCCAACACATTACCCTACCATAACCGCCTTAGCCAAAACACCCAACAATCATTTAACACCAATTGTCCCTTCTCCTCATATAGCCAAGAAGTCGAAACATCACAAAACCAAAACATGCAACAACCATATGACTACCAAACACCACAACAATCATTTCAACCTTTTTTCGATGCATCATTCACACCAATGTCGCCCTTCAATCGTCCTGGCCGCCCTCCGATAACTCAAACACATCACAACTACTCTGACATGGATCACGAACTCAGCTATGACGGTAGCGCTTCAATGCATACATAAGACTATGCGAATTTGTCTAAATATCTTAGGCAATCTCCTGTAGTTGGTGGTGATGTTCTTGGGTTCTCAGATACTCAAACACCTGGGGTGAATCATCAACGTGGGTTAGGGTCACATGTTCGGGTAGCTAGGGGATGTAGGACCAGAGGTCGGTTAGGTCATCTCGGTCAACGACATTAGCCTTTTTGTGTAAACGCGTATTAATATTAATATCAATTGTTTGATTTCGACTTTTATCTAAATTGTACGATGTTTTTCAAAAAAATTTACGAAACACACACAAGTGTCAGACCAATTGACGTCTCCTTTATAAATTAACACATATGTATCAGGTGTTGTCAATACAATTGACGCCACCTCTCTAAGTTTAAGAGCAGACGTCAATTGGTTTGCCGTCACCTCTTCAAAGTGGAGTATTTTAGAAAATAATCTGAAATATGAATTATTTAAATTTTTTTTTTTAAATTTAGATTACTTGGGTCAAAAATTCTTGTATGGCAACAATTCAACACTAAACTTTTTAAAACTTATTAATTTATTTATATTAATAATTTATATCTAATATATAATTATAAATAAATATTATTGTTAAAGATTGCAGTTTATATTCGTTTAATTCAGATAAAACATATCATTTGAGTTATATATATATATATATATATATATATATAAATTTATTTTAAATTAAATATAACTTTGGTATTATCAATAAATACTCAACAATACTTTGGATTACTAAATAATCTCTCATTCTATAATTAACAATATTGTCTTTTTAAAAAATATACTAGCTAGTTATTACTAGTATCTTCATTAAACAGCATAAAAATCTCCAGCTGGAAGCTACCATAGTCATTTCACTTCAACTGCTCAGACATTTATACAACATTTTGTTTCTTTTATGAACTTGGAAACTGCACAAACCATTTTCCCTAATTTAATATCTTGATATAACAAAAAAGAAAAAGCAAAAGAAAACATTGAAACAGAACTGTTCAACTATTCATCATGCCTTAATAAATACACATGATTCTAAAAACTTGGTATAGTACTACCAAAGACAAATAATCATTCTTATCATATTGTCATGCATAATGAGAATGAGAATGAGCATGATGTTGACGATAGATGATTAATAAAAAAACATATATACTTGCTAATCAATAAGACAATATGAGCAGGTTTATAATCTCAGACATATCTTTAGGATGATATATCATTTTCTTCTCTTTGTCATCATGACGTTGTGTTTGGTTTGGTGTAACCTCTTAATTATTTTGTGTACTGTTTGGTGAGAAACGAATTCAAAGAAGAAAAAAAAGCATTTATTGGATTTGAGATTGAGAGCATCCCTTTGGCTTAATTAGACTGTGTTGAAAATTGACTATACTAATTTTAATACTGTGCCACTTTTCTTGCATGAACACTTCACACTAAAATAGAAATTCTATACTGTTTTTTAGTTTTACTACTTTTTGATTAAATAATTTTTTTATTATGTTCTAGTATAATCTTATAGTGGTCCACATCAGCATCACCAACTCATGAAAATCTAAAATGGAAATAAGACTAATATGCGTATGTATCCTATAAACTTTACTAGATGGAAAATAACTGCTAGAATCTCCTGTTGATCTTTTCTGACCGTGTGATTATTTTTCTTCATTATTTATTTGTATTATTATATTCATGTAAAATATTTCACATATAGTGACAAATACTTTGGTAGAACTAAAATTTAATTTTTTAGTAGAATATTTGTTTAGTTAGATTTTATTTATTTCCAGGGTACACTTTTAATATTTTTAATAAAGACAAATTATTGAAAGAAAAAAAAATAACGGTTAGCAAAAATTATAGTTGGATATGTTTAACTTATTCTTTAAAAAAATTTAAAAGTATAAACAGGAAGTAAATTTCGCAAATTATCATAATAAAAAAAAATTGTATTGGTTAATCTATCGGTATATGTATTTTCTTATTTGAAAATGTGATATATCTTGAATCTTGTTTAATTCAGGAATTAAAAATGAATGTAGTTGAAGAACTGATGATCTTAAAACAGTGGTGTTGATCTCCGTCAAGATGGCGCATGGTGAACCTGCATGGTTACCACTCCAATACCTAAGTCAGTTCAAGATTCAAAATAAGTATTGTGAAAAGTGAAGATCAGAGAATGTACTTTACTCTTTGTGTGAACCGATTTTCTATCTTGGGTCAAGTGGAGTGGATTTGAGATAAATTGAGTCTTAGCTACTTGGGCATTTGGTCGGTCCATAACAAATCTAAAAAAAATATAGCGTGTAGAATATTCTTTCATTTAATTAAAAGATGATATGGACAATATTCACATTAGAAAATGCACAAATGATCACGATTAAGTCAGTTTCAAGCCAATTTTTTTATTATCTTGTTAGCATATTCGATAGCAATCATAATTTCATACAATTCATCTTGAAAGGAGATGCAAACTTCAATCTTAGTTAAGAAAACTCCCAAGAATGATCTTAAATTATACCTAAATATGCCACCACAAGTTAATATTTTAGGATTTACTCTTGAAATTCCATATGTGTTGCACTTAATCCAATTATGACCAGGAAAACACCTAATAACTTGTATGATTCTAGGTGTAGGAGGAGGTTGGCATTTGATGTATAAAATATTTAATAATTACAAACTCATGAGTTTAAGAGTACATGTTCCCCTTGAAATTAGTAGTTGTCATATATACCAATTGCTTAACCTGAAGAATGTCTCCATGAAAGTCAGTTTTAACATTCTAAACTCCGATATCATTTCTTATGCACCAAATTTTCCAAAGAATTATTTTGATAAGAGTCACTATCATATTCTTAATTTGAGAGTTTTAATTTCTACTAGTAAGTTTGAATAAGCTTTCGTAATTAGTTTTATCAATGCTTATATTAAACAATCGCTCCATCTAATGTTAGAAAAGTAATGTGTATCTGCATCTAAGAAATAAGGGGTATGTAGTTTCCACATCATGGTTGTAGGGGGAACACCTCAAAACTATATGCATCTCCTTCAAATCAAGTTGTCTTATATTGTAATAGCATTATGCATTAGCTTCCAAGTCACTAATTACTTAGCAGGTGGTATGTATGGAATGTCACCTGATACATTTGTATGCATATTCAAAAGATAAATTAGCATTTGTAGATTATGTTTAAATGAGTTTATTAGAAGTAGTATCATCAAATGACAAGTTAATCTTCAAAATGAATTCAACAATTTGAAGAGTCAAAATGGATAAGACATAAGAAGTATCTAATTGATCTCTTGAATAATTAAATTGACCTTAATAGTTTGTATAAATTAAACATCCACTAGCAATACTAAGTTTAAATCTTTAATTTGTATCTCAACCAATTACCAGCCATAAGTCAATGTACTTACCATTACCAACCTCTCATCTACTATGTTCCTCCATAAAGGAAAATGAATGATTAATGTCAGGCCATATAGAAGAAGAAATATGTTACATGGTTAAGTTTTCGTGCCTGAAGTATCTACTAATAAACATAGAAGACCATTCATTATTGAAGTCAACAACTTCAACAACGAGTTAAACAATCAACTTTATTTATTATCTTAATATATCTAAGACCAACATCTCCTTTAGATAAAGGTAAGCAAATAATCTTCCAAGATAAAGTAATCACTTTTTTACTGCCTATAATACTTCTCCACATAAAATTTCTGATGCAAGAATCAAGTTTGTTAAGAAGCTGGATTGGCCATTCGTAAATCCTAAAACTATATCGAAACATACCTTGTATGACTGATTGGACCAATTGAATCCTACCAGTCATAGAAAAAATGTGACATTTTCAAGTAGCTAGCTTGACCAGTACTCTATCTACTATAATATGAAGATGACAAGTTATAGCCTTGTGATGCATAAGCCGCAAGTGTACGGAAATGCAAAGTAGTATAATAAGATCGAACCCACAAGGAGATGAGTTTTAGTACTGATTTTTATCCTATTGATCATCTAAAATTGAACACGAGAATATCAAAGTAAATTATATAAAAATAGATAAATATGACTACACCCACTTATGTGGCATGCATATTTAGACGTGTTTATGGAACAACTAATCTACTTTCTCAATCGATATCAAGACACCTTGTCAGTTGCGTCTCATTATCGATTGTTTAGCAATCTGCAATCAGATATTGAATCGCTGCCTTTCGGTACATGATTGACATATGGGTTGCCTCTGTTTTCACTAGCCGACACAAATATATTTAAGATTTAAGATACTAAAATAAAAATAGTCGTAATTCTCATGGTTTTTGTTTGGATAAATCAATTTGGGGATAACCTTGAGATAGAATCTCACAGCCCATATTCCTTAAAAAAACTACTCACTCATGATGAGTTTGATCGAAAACAAACAAATACTAAACATAACATTAATAAGGTAAATGAAGTAAAGATAACTATAATAGAAAATAAACTTAAGGAAAACAATAGTTGAATGAAAAGAAGTTTGGAAATTACAGCATAAAAACACCAAGCACTTAAACTGGAAGTTGCAAATTAAAAGTATGGAAGTGAAGTATCTAGTGATCCCAGTGTCTCAAACTCAAATGCCTTATTTATACAAAAACCAACAATAAATTAATCATAATTCATGCATTATCATTAAACATTAAGTTTTGATCAGTTTTCGACTTCTAAAAGTCACAAAAGGCTCCAAAAACTTTTGATTGTGTAATTGTCGGTGAAGCCAACATGGGCAGTATTGTCTGACACCAGGGGGTTCGTGTTGAGTAAAACGGTCTGTGTCATGCAACACGAGTATTTTTTACTCTGATGACTCGTGAACGTGCGATTTTCTGTCTTTTTCACTTCAATCTTGTCAGATACTTCTTTATTAGCTAAAATTAACAAAAAGACATAAAGGTGCATAAAAGTGACACAAAACGATAAAAATACACAATAAAACGAGAATAAAATAAGCTAAAAATATGCTACAATAATCACTTATCAAACACCTCCAAACTTAAACTATTGCTTTTCCTCAAGCAACTAGCTTCCTTCGGAAAAATTTCGGATCAAGTGAGTTCTTCAAAAGCTTAAGAGAATGAAATCACTGATACTTATACCAGGCTCATTATTTCGATCAACTAAGATCTAGATCCCCCATACGCATTGACACCAAAGGCATTACAAGAACACAAGACTGTAAAATAGATACTGATAAAAGTTTCCAAATTCGGTTACCTCTCTAACTATACTTTGGAGTTAAGTCTCTTTTTTTATTTTCCTTCCCTTTTGTTCGGACAGTCAAATTAAGGAAATTGAGATAATGATAACCATTCCATACACACAAGATCGTTCGAGGATTGTTTTCTTTCAGTTATCTACAACACATAGGAAAATTATTTTTTCTTTTTGGGTTAACGTTGGGGTTCAACCATCGTTGGTTTAAATAAACCGGGTGAGGGTTACTCAAATTAATAGGTGAAGTTACCTTTTACTGCCAAAATATTTTCTTTTTCTTTTTCTCTTTTTTTGGGTGTTATTTTTCCTCAATCCATCATACATGACATGTGAATCAAAAAAATATCAGACTGTCAAAATAAACTACTCGAGAAGTACTTCTTAGAGTCTGAGTACAATGGTACAAAATACAAGTTAGACTTGTATCCTACTCCGAAAACATAGGGTGTTTGGTTAATGTCGATTTTACCAACTTTCCACGGATCCCTAAACTCAACTTATCATCCCCTCAAACCTATATTCTTTCTTGGTTATTTCTCAAACTCAATAGCTTTTTCAAAAGAAACTCTTTTACAACTCTAATTTGGGGAAATGTAATAGTGATACATGCAACATACACATAGACTATCCTAAACATCACACATTAAAAATAAAAATTCAAAAAATAAATAGAAAAGGGAAATACCCCCCCCCCCTCCACCCCCACAACATAAACTGAACAATAGCCTCAATGTTCTAATAAAAGTAGAGGGAGGTAAGGATAAAACTTATAAAACACCTCATTAAAGAGGTGGGAATCACAACAAGAGAGGAACACAAAAAAAACTATAGAAAGAAAAAACACAAAAAGTGTTGGTTATCTCCTATAAATCATTTTGTTTAGTGTTGCTTAGCTCGACAGATCATGAGTGCAAGCACTCATGGTGGTTCTTTCAGAATCAAGTGTATTTCTTCCTCTACTACATCCTATGTGATGTAGTGCTTTAATCTTTGTTCCTTCATAGTGAATTGGCTCGTAAGCTCACTTCAAATTTCTATAACTTTATACGGCGTCACCTTCTTCAACGCAAAGGGTCCAGAACACAGTGACCAGAGTTTTCCAAGAAATAGTCTAAGCCTAGAGTTAAACAATAAGACTATCTCACCTTCTTCGAACTCTCTTTTAAGTATTCTTTTGTCATTCCATTTCGTATTTATCTCTTTATAGAACTTTACATTTTCATACGCATCGATTCGTAATTCTTCCAACTCACTCAACTATAACCTTTTTCCTCTCCTACTGCCTAGTAATCTAGATTAAGGGCTTTGATGCCCAATAGGCCTTATACTCTAACTCTACCAGCAGGTGAAAGGACTTCCCATATATTATCTTGAATGAAGTCATACCAATAGGTGTTTTATAAATGGTCTGGTATACCCAAAGTGAGTCATCGAGTTTAGAGGACCAGTCTTTCCTAAAAAGGGAAATTGTCTTTTATAAAATGACTTTTATTTATCTATTAGAAACCTTGACTTGACGACTTTTTTGGGGATGGTAGGGTGTAACAACCTTATACCTTACTCCATATTTCTTACGCAAGCTTTTAGATTGTCTGGTGATAAACTGTGATCCCCTATCGCTTATCACAAGCTTGGGAACCCTAAACCTTTGGAAATTATTTTTTTTAAACATTTTTATCATGACTCTAACATCATTTTTTGGAGAGGTAATAACCTCGATCAATTTTGATACATTATCCACAACCACGAGTATGTATTCATTTCCCATATATGAGGGAAATGGTCTCATAAAATCAATCCCTCGGACATCAAAAATCTCAACATCTAAGATGTTATTCAGAGGAATTTCATTCCTTTTTGAGACGTTTCTGGTGCGCTAGGATTGGTCACATTTCTTTATAAAAGAATAGACAACTTTGAAGAGATTTGGCCAATAAATGCCAGCTTGCAAAATCTTTGACACAGGTTTTTCGGGACTAGCATGTCTACCGTAGGTAAAAGCATGACATTGAATCATAACACTCTCAAAATCCTCTTCTGGGATACACCTCCAAAAATCATTTGTTGCCTCTCTTAAAGAGCAAAGGCCCATCCCAATAGTAATGCCTAAGGTCAGAGAATAATTTCTTTTTACGCTGATCGTTCATATCTGAAGGTAAGACTCCAGAAGCGGGGAAGTTGACAAATTCAGCATACCAAGGCGTCTCTTTTTGAACCAACGCAAATAACTTGTTGTTCGGGAAAGCGTAATTAAGAGGTAATTATTCCCTTTTTTGCTCAGTCAATCTTGACATACGATCGACGACTACCTTTTCTTCCCCTTTCTTATCTCTTATCTCAATATCAAACTCTTGAAGTAGTAAATTCCATATGATAAACCTTGATTTAGGATCTTTTTTCTTTTAAGATATCAAATATTCACATGGTATGTATAGACAATTATCTTCGAACCCACTAGGTAGGGTCAAAATATTTCAATAGCAAAGACCACAACCAATAGTTCTTTCTCTATGGTCACATAATTAATTTTCACCCCATCTAAAGTCCTACTAGCATAATGAATGACATGCATTTTTCTATCCTTTTTTTACCTAACGTCGCGCCTAATGCATAGTTTCTAGCCTCACACGTGATCTTAAAGGAGCACTTAAATATAGAGGTTATATTATGGGAGCAGAGACCAGTGCCTTTTCAAGGTTCAAAAGGATTCAAGTCACTCATTATTGAATTCAAAATCAACATATTTCATTAACATCCCAGTCAAGGGCTTAGAAATTTGAGAAATCCTTAATGAACTGACGGTAAAAGTCGTCATGTATAAGGAAACTCCTAACTTCCCTTACTGTGGTGGGGGAGTTAACTTCTCTATTACCTCAATTTTTGCCTGGTCAACCTCAATTCCTATAACAAACACTAAGTGTTTGAGAACTATGCCCTCTTTTTCCATGAAGTGACATTTCTCCCAATTAAGCACCAGGTTGGACTTAACACCTCTCTCTAAGATTTTTTCTAAATTTTTCAAACAATCACTAAAGCTGGATTCATAAATGTTTTTCTGGTCAACCTCAATTCCTATAACAAACACTAAGTGTCTGAGATGTATGCCCTCTTTTTCCATGAAGTGGCATTTCTCCCAATTTACCACCAGGTTAGACTTAACACGCCTCTCTAAGATTTTTTCTAATTTTTTTAAACAATCACTAAAGCTAGATTCATAAACTGAGAAGTCATCCATGAATACTTCCATAATATCCTCTCGCAAATTAGAGAAAATAGACATCATGCAGCACTGAAAAGTGGCAAGCACATTGCATAGCTCAAAGGGCATTCGCCGAAAGGAAAATGTACTTTAAGGACAAGTAAATGTCATTTTCTCTTGATCTTCGAGAAGAATGGAGATTTGTAAAAACCATGAGTAACCATGTATGTATAAAAAATTAGAGTGTTTGGCTAGATGCTCAAGCATTTGGTCATTCAATGGGAGTAGAAAATGGTATTTTCTGGTAGCTTTGTTAAACTTTATATATTTAATACATATTATGCATCCCGCGATTATCCTAGTGGTTACTTGTTATCCTTGATCATTCTTAATTATTGTTACCACATTTATTTGGTACCACATTAATAGGGCTAACCCGCTTACTATCGAAGATGGTATAAATTACACTGGCCTCCAGGTGTTTCAGGACCTCCTTTTTAACCACTTCTTTCATGTTGAAGTTTAGCCTCCTTTTATGTTATCTAGAGGGCTTATAATCATCCTATAATTGAATCTTATGTATACAAATAAAGGCGTTAATACCCTTCAAATTGTCAATGTTGTACCCTATGTGTAACACCCTTCTAAAAAATCCCAAATATTTAATTAAAATAACAACATATAAATCAGAGTAATCATGCAATTAAGGGTGTCACACATTTATTTCGCACCATTCGTCATACTATTTAGTCATGCTCATTATTTAACTCAAAACATAAAGTATTGCACAATACGCAGCGGATAGAGATCAAATCGATCATTCAAAACATGTAACATACTACATGTAAACTGGTTCAACAAACATCAACAACACAATCAAAATGTTCCCTCCCGATGTTACATCTATCAGAGCATGATCCACTAAGGAGACTACACTAGACTCCAAGCATTAGCTTCTACTCAATCACTGCTCGTTACCTGAAAAATAGTTGTAAGGGTGAGTTCCTCAATCGATATAATAAGCATTATAGAATATAATGTCATGTTAAGTAATTTAACACATTAATCACCCTAACCGTATCACACATTCAGTAACGGCACATCAACTCAAACATCATCCTCAATATCAACACAAATCATACTCATACTCAATGCCAACACAACACACGTATAACATTGGAATACATCCATTCATATTATACACTACACATATATTATGCAATGAGACTCCATGCATGCGGTACCGACTATTCGTGAACATATAGTTCAACTTCACCGACCAAATCCAGGTACGGCTACCAAGCTCACCAGTCCCACTCATTTGAGACCTAGTGACTCACATCACTAATTCCTCACCATGGGAATTAGCTACCACCCCAAGGGCCATGCTATGCACGCTAATTCACCTAGCATGCAAACATCAAAAACAGTCCAAATGACTAACATCACTAATTCCTCACCATGGGAATTAGCTACCACCATAAAGGCCACATTATGCACGCTAATCACCTAGCAATGCAACATCACAACAATAATCCACAATGGACCGATGCTCACTCTCTAAGCCATAAAACAGTCCATTCACAACATATGCATAACATACACATTCACAACATTATGCATACCATCATACATTATCAACACATGTATCAACACATCATATCATGTCAAATAATTAAACACAGTATTAGCACACTCTACTAATACCTATACTGCTCAAAACAGCGGGAAATAATCCCTACTATATCACACACCGATATAGGCAACCATCAATTAGGCACACAACATTTTAATTAACAATTTTTCCACTCTGCAACAGTGTTAACCGGTTAACACCCTGGGTTAACCGGTTAACGCAGCACAAACACACTTTCTGGCAAAACGCAACAGTGTTAACCGGTTAACGCCCTGGGTTAACCGGTTAACGCAGACAAAACAACAGTTTTTCACAATTTATAACAGTGTTAACCGGTTAACACCCTGGGTTAACCGGTTAACGCAAGACAGAAAGTTGTTCCTGCGCTAACACAAAGCAGAATGCAGAATTCTCCGCATTTTCCGCCGTTGGAGGACTTCCGGACCTCCGATTCCAATTCCGTAAAAAGCTATACGTTCGGAAATTCACCCCTAACCCAAACACAGATTCAATTACAGCCTAAACACAGTTTATCCAACATAATTTTCCAGCATTCATAATCCCAATTAGGGTCAATTCAACGGCTTATCACTACCCATTACATGCTAACCCATAATACCCATTAAACGACGATAAACCCCCCTTACCTGATTAATCCGGCAAATCTTTGAGCTTCAAGCTTTCTCTTCTCCAACCTTTGCCCTTTTCCTCTTTGCCCTTTCTCCACTTTCCACTTTTCAGCCGCTTCTCTGCTTCACGTAAAAACTCTTTTTACCAAATGGGATTCTTTTTCCTTACTTCACACTTATATATTTTCCAATAATTATTATTCCAAAATAATAATAATAATAATCCAATAATTCCAATTATTTAACTAAATTAATAAATATAATATTAATTTAAATCAAATAATTATCTTATTTTTATTGGGGTGTTACAACTCTCCCCCACTAAAAGAGTTTTCGTCCTCGAAAACATACTTCAAGCGAATAACTCCGGATAAGACTCCTTCATCTGACTCTCCAGTTCCCAAGTCACATTGCCACCTGCTGGTCCTCCCCAAGCTACCTTCACCAAGGCAATCTCTTTACCCCGCAACTGCTTCAACTCTCGATCCTCGATCCTCATAGGTGATGTTTCAACAGTCAGGTTATCTCTCACCTGTACATCATCTACTTGGACTACATGCGACGGATCATGAATGTACCTCCTCAACTGAGACACATGAAAAACCTCATGCAAATTCGCAAGTGACGGCGGTAAAGCGATACGATAGGCTACCTCCCCTATCCTCTCCAAAATCTGATAAGGACCAATAAATCGAGGTGTCAACTTCTTCGACTTCAAAGCTCGACCAACCCCAGTTATCGGAGTAACACGAAGAAACACATGATCTCCCTCTTGGAACTCAAGTGCCTTCCTCCTCTTGTCGTGATAACTCTTCTGACGACTCTGAGCAATTCTCATCTTCTCTTGAATCATCTTAATCTTTTCCGTAGTTTGTTGAACAATCTCCGGTCCAACTACAGCACTCTCACCGGACTCATACCAACATAAAGGTGTCCGACATCTCCTACCATACAAAGCTTCAAACGGTGCCATACCAATGCTCGAATGAAAACTATTGTTGTAGGTAAACTCAATCAAAGGTAAATAACAATCCCAAGCACCTCCCTTTTCCAAAACACAAGCTCTCAAAAGATCCTCTAATGACTGAATCGTCCTCTCAGTCTGACCATCAGTCTGCGGATGATATGCAGAACTCAATCTCAGCTTAGTTCCCAAAGCCTTCTGCAAACCTTCCCAGAACTTCGATGTAAATCTCGGGTCTCTGTCCGAAACAATACTTGACGAGATACCATGCATACTTACAATCTTCTCAATATACAACTCGGCTAATCTCTCTAACGGATAATCCATTCTGATCGGAATGAAATGAGCCGATTCCGTCAATCTGTCAACAATCACCCAAATGGCTTCAAAATTCTTAATTGTCCTCGGCAAACCAGACACAAAATCCATACTGATACTATCCCACTTCCACTCTGGAATAGTCAACGGTTGCATTAGCCCAGACGGCTTCTGATGCTCAATCTTTGACTTCTGACAAGTCAAACAGGAATAAACAAAACTCGCAATTTCTCTTTTCATTCCCGGCCACCAAAATAACTTTTTCAAATCATGATACATCTTCGTAGCTCCAGGATGAATACTCAGGCCACTACGATGTCCTTCTTCCAGAATACTCTTCTTAAGCTCGGTAACATCCGGAATACACACCCGATTACCAAATTTCAAAACGCCATTCTCATCAACTCTGAATCCGCCACCTTGACCTTGATTCACTAAAGTCAACTTATCAACCAAAAGCACATCGGATTTCTGACCCTCTCTAATCTCATCCAGAATACCACTCGTTAACTTCAACATTCCCAATTTAACACTATTGTGAGTACTCTCACACACCAAACTCAAGTCTCTAAACTGCTCAATTAAATCCAATTCCTTAACCATTAACATAGACATATGTAATGATTTCCGACTCAATGCATCAGCCACTACGTTTGCTTTACCCGGATGGTAATTCAAACCAAAGTCATAATCCTTCAGAAACTCTAACCATCTCCTCTGTCTCATATTCAGCTCTTTCTGATCAAACAAATACTTTAAACTCTTATGGTCACTGAAAACCTCAAATCTTGATCCATACAAGTAATGCCTCCATAACTTCAGAACAAATACCACAGCTGCCAACTCTCAATCGTGTGTCGGATAGTTCCTCTCATGAACCCTCAGCTGTCTCGAAGCATAAGCTATAACCTGCTTATTCTACATCAACACACCACCCAAACCCAACAATGAAGCATCACAGTAAATCTCAAATGATTCCGACGAACTCGGTAATATCAGAATAGGAGCAGTAGTCAACCTTCTCTTTAACTCTTGGAAACCTTCTTCACATTTTGAGTCCCAAACAAATGCTTGCCCCTTTCTAGTCAACATCGTCAACGGTAACGCCAACTTAGAAAATCCCTCAATGAATTTCCTATAGTAACCAGCCAATCCAAGGAAACTTCGAATCTCAGCAACAGACTTCGGAGCTTCCCACTTAGACACCGCTTCTATCTTAGAAGGATCAACAGCAACACCACCTCTTGAAATCACATGACCAAGAAAACTAACCTCCTCTAACCAAAATTCACACTTGGATAGTTTAGCAAATAACTTCTTTTCTCGTAGAACTTCTAAAACCACTCTCAAATGCTCAACATGCTCTTCTTCAGATTTCGAATACACCAAAATGTCATCAATAAACACCACAACAAACTTGTCTAGGTACGGATGGAAAATCCTATTCATATACTCCATGAATACTCCAGGCGCATTAGTCACCCCAAAAGGCATTACAGAATACTCATAATGTCCATACCTTGTTTTGAAAGCAGTCTTCTGAATATCCTCAGTTTTCACACGTATCTGATGATATCCCGATCTCAAATCTATCTTGCTGAACACACTCGCACCAACCAACTGATCCATCAAATCATCAATCCTCGGCAAAGGATACCGATTCTTGATCGTCACTTTATTCAGTTGCCTGTAGTCCACACACAACCTCATAGTACCTTCTTTCTTCTTAACCAATAACACTGGTGCACCCCACGGTGACACACTCGGACGAATAAATTTCTTATCCAACAGATCTTCCAGCTGACTCTTCAATTCAGCTAACTCAACAGCAGACATACGGTACGGAGCCATCGATATCGGTCTAGTACCAGGTACCAAATCAATCGAGAATTCAACTTCACGCTCTGGCGGCAATTCATTCACTTCTTCAGGAAACACATCAGGAAAACCACACACCACGGCTAGATCGCCAATCACCAGTTTATCTTTAGCCTCCAAAGTCGCTAACAGCATAAACAACTCTGCCCCACCTGCTACTTCCTCATTCACCTGCCTTGCTGATAGAAACAATTCCTTACCTTCCTCAATCTCAGGAAATATCACAGTCTTATCAAAGCAGTTGATAGAAACTCGGTTAAACACCAACCAGTTCATACCCAAGATAACATCAATCTGCACTAATGGAAGACACACAAGGTCTATCCCAAAGTCTCTACCAAAAATACTCAAAGGACAATTCAAACAAACTGAAGTAGTAGTCACTGAACCCTTCGCAGGAGTATCAATCACCATACTTCCATGCATCTCAGATATCTCTAACTTAAGTTTCACAGCACAGTCCAAAGATATAAAGGAATGAGTAGCACCAGTGTCAATAATAGCTACAAGAGGAAAGCCATTAATATAACACGTACCTCGGATCAAACGATCGTCTGCAAAAGTCTCAGAACCCGATAAAGCAAAGACCTTGCCTCCCGACTGGTTCTCCTTCTTTGGCTTAGGACACTGTGGACTGATATGACCCACCTCTCCACAGTTGAAGCAAGTCAGAGTCTTCAACCGGCACTCTGCAGCCAAATGACCACCTTTACCACACTTGAAACACTTCTTCTCAGCACTGGTACACTCGTGGAAACGATGTCCCGCCTGACCACATCTGTAACACTTAGCAGGAGCACTAGAGTCTCCCCCACTAGGCCTCTTCATCCCACTCTGTCTCTGGAAACCTTTGCCAGCTGCATACGGTTTCCCACGATCATTCTGATTCTTGCCTCTCCTATCAACCCTCTGCTGATAGCTCTCCGCTCTGGCTTTGGAATCCTGTTCAAAAATCCTGCAACAGTCCACCAAATCAGAAAACACTCTAATCCGCTGATACCCAATAGCCTGCTTGATCTCAGGACGTAACCCGTTCTCAAACTTCACACATTTTGAAAATTCTCCAGCAGCCTCATTATAGGGAGTGTAATACTTTGACAGCTCTGTGAACTTAGCAGCATACTCAGTAACAGACCTGTTACCCTGCTTCAATTCTAAGAACTCTATCTCTTTCTTTCCTCTGACATCCTCTGGAAAGTACTTCCTCAGGAATCTCTCTCTGAACACAACCCAAGTGATCTCAGCATTCCCAGCGGTTTCCAACTCAGTGCGGGTAGCAACCCACCAATCATCAGCCTCTTCTGACAGCATATGCGTACCGAACCTGACCTTCTGGTTATCGGCACACTCAGTCACTCGGAAGATTCTCTCGATCTCCTTCAACCACTTCTGAGCGCCATCTGGATCGTATGCTCCCTTGAACATTGGAGGATTGTTCTTCTGGAACTCACTCAGTTGACGAGCAACTCCCATTCCCACAACATTCGGGTTCCCTCCAAGTACTCCAGCTAGCATACCCAGAGCCTCAGCAATCGCATCATCGTCTCTACCTCTTCCCGCCATCTCTATTCTGAAAACCCAACAAGCTAAAACAATAAGTACTGATAGGGTTACACAACACCTATCCCGTACAGGGGAAACAGAATAATTACGACTCGACTCGATCGACTATGCTCTGATACCACTAATGTAACACCCTTCTAAAAAACCCCAAATATTTAATTAAAATAACAACATATAAATCAGAGTAATCATGCAATTAAGGGTGTCACACATTTATTTCGCACCATTCGTCATACTATTTAGTCATGCTCATTATTTAACTCAAAACATAAAGTATTGCACAATACGCAGCGGATAGAGATCAAATCGATCATTCAAAACATGTAACATACTACATGTAAACTGGTTCAACAAACATCAACAACACAATCAAAATGTTCCCTCCCGATGTTACATCTATCAGAGCATGACCCACTAAGGAGACTACACTAGACTCCAAGCATTAGCTTCTACTCAATCACTGCTCGTTACCTGAAAAATAGTTGTAAGGGTGAGTTCCTCAATCGATATAATAAGCATTATAGAATATAATATCATGTTAAGTAATTTAACACATTAATCACCCTAACCGTATCACACATTCAGTAACGGCACATCAACTCAAACATCATCCTCAATATCAACACAAATCATACTCATGCTCAATGCCAACACAACACACGTATAACATTGGAATACATCCATTCATATTATACACTACACATATATTATGCAATGAGACTCCATGCATGCGGTACCGACTATTCGTGAACATATAGTTCAACTTCACCGACCAAATCCAGGTACGGCTACCAAGCTCACCAGTCCCACTCATTTGAGACCTAGTGACTCACATCACTAATTCCTCACCATGGGAATTAGCTACCACCCCAAGGGCCATGCTATGCACGCTAATTCACCTAGCATGCAAACATCAAAACAGTCCAAATGACTAACATCACTAATTCCTCACCATGGGAATTAGCTACCACCATAAAGGCCACATTATGCACGCTAATCACCTAGCAATGCAACATCACAACAATAATCCACAATGGACCGATGCTCACTCTCTAAGCCATAAAACAATCCATTCACAACATATGCATAACATACACATTCACAACATTATGCATACCATCATACATTATCAACACATGTATCAACACATCATATCATGTCAAATAATTAAACACAGTATTAGCACACTCTACTAATACCTATACTGCTCAAAA
Organism: Lathyrus oleraceus; assembly: GCF_024323335.1. Lineage (NCBI taxonomy): Eukaryota > Viridiplantae > Streptophyta > Magnoliopsida > Fabales > Fabaceae > Lathyrus > Lathyrus oleraceus. The sequence continues at coordinate 185,271,091 of NC_066584.1, read as the reverse complement.
CAGCGGGAAATAATCCCTACTATATCACACACCGATATAGGCAACCATCAATTAGGCACACAACATTTTAATTAACAATTTTTCCACTCTGCAACAGTGTTAACCGGTTAACGCCCTGGGTTAACCGGTTAACGCAGCACAAACACACTTTCTGGCAAAACGCAACAGTGTTAACCGGTTAACGCCCTGGGTTAACCGGTTAACGCAGACAAAACAACAGTTTTTCACAATTTATAACAGTGTTAACCGGTTAACACCCTGGGTTAACCGGTTAACGCAAGACAGAAAGCTGTTCCTGCGCTAACACAAAGCAGAATGCAGAATTCTCCGCATTTTCCGCCGTTGGAGGACTTCCGGACCTCCGATTCCAATTCCGTAAAAAGCTATACGTTCGGAAATTCACCCCTAACCCAAACACAGATTCAATTACAGCCTAAACACAGTTTATCCAACATAATTTTCCAGCATTCATAATCCCAATTAGGGTCAATTCAACGGCTTATCACTACCCATTACATGCTAACCCATAATACCCATTAAACGACGATAAACTCCCCTTACCTGATTAATCCGGCAAATCTTTGAGCTTCAAGCTTTCTCTTCTCCAACCTTTGCCCTTTTCCTCTTTGCCCTTTCTCCACTTTCCACTTTTCAGCCGCTTCTCTGCTTCACGTAAAAACTCTTTTTACCAAATGGGATTCTTTTTCCTTACTTCACACTTATATATTTTCCAATAATTATTATTCCAAAATAATAATAATAATAATCCAATAATTCCAATTATTTAACTAAATTAATAATATAATATTAATTTAAATCAAATAATTATCTTTTTTTATTGGGGTGTTACAACTCTCCCCCACTAAAAGAGTTTTCGTCCTCGAAAACATACTTCAAGCGAATAACTCCGGATAAGACTCCTTCATCTGACTCTCCAGTTCCCAAGTCACATTGCCACCTGCTGGTCCTCCCCAAGCTACCTTCACCAAGGCAATCTCTTTACCCCGCAACTGCTTCAACTCTCGATCCTCGATCCTCATAGGTGATGTTTCAACAGTCAGGTTATCTCTCACCTGTACATCATCTACTTGGACTACATGCGACGGATCATGAATGTACCTCCTCAACTGAGACACATGAAAAACCTCATGCAAATTCGCAAGTGACGGCGGTAAAGCGATACGATAGGCTACCTCCCCTATCCTCTCCAAAATCTGATAAGGACCAATAAATCGAGGTGTCAACTTCTTCGACTTCAAAGCTCGACCAACCCCAGTTATCGGAGTAACACGAAGAAACACATGATCTCCCTCTTGGAACTCAAGTGCCTTCCTCCTCTTGTCGTGATAACTCTTCTGACGACTCTGAGCAATTCTCATCTTCTCTTGAATCATCTTAATCTTTTCCGTAGTTTGTTGAACAATCTCCGGTCCAACTACAGCACTCTCACCAGACTCATACCAACATAAAGGTGTCCGACATCTCCTACCATACAAAGCTTCAAACGGTGCCATACCAATGCTCGAATGAAAACTATTATTGTAGGTAAACTCAATCAAAGGTAAATAACAATCCCAAGCACCTCCCTTTTCCAAAACACAAGCTCTCAAAAGATCCTCTAATGACTGAATCGTCCTCTCAGTCTGACCATCAGTCTGCGGATGATATGCAGAACTCAATCTCAGCTTAGTTCCCAAAGCCTTCTGCAAACCTTCCCAGAACTTCGATGTAAATCTCGGGTCTCTGTCCGAAACAATACTTGACGGGATACCATGCAAACTTACAATCTTCTCAATATACAACTCGGCTAATCTCTCTAACGGATAATCCATTCTGATCGGAATGAAATGAGCCGATTTCGTCAATCTGTCAACAATCACCCAAATGGCTTCAAAATTCTTAATTGTCCTCGGCAAACCAGACACAAAATCCATACTGATACTATCCCACTTCCACTCTGGAATAGTCAACGGTTGCATTAGCCCATACGGCTTCTGATGCTCAATCTTTGACTTCTGACAAGTCAAACAGGAATAAACAAAACTCGCAATTTCTCTTTTCATTCCCGGCCACCAAAATAACTTTTTCAAATCATGATACATCTTCGTAGCTCCAGGATGAATACTCAGGCCACTACGATGTCCTTCTTCCAGAATACTCTTCTTAAGCTCGGTAACATCCGGAATACACACCCGATTACCAAATTTCAAAACGCCATTCTCATCAACTCTGAATCCGCCACCTTGACCTTGATTCACTAAAGTCAACTTATCAACCAAAAGCACATCGGATTTCTGACCCTCTCTAATCTCATCCAGAATACCACTCGTTAACTTCAACATTCCCAATTTAACACTATTGTGAGTACTCTCACACACCAAACTCAAGTCTCTAAACTGCTCAATTAAATCCAATTCCTTAACCATTAACATAGACATATGTAATGATTTCCGACTCAATGCATCAGCCACTACGTTTGCTTTACCCGGATGGTAATTCAAACCAAAGTCATAATCCTTCAGAAACTCTAACCATCTCCTCTGTCTCATATTCAGCTCTTTCTGATCAAACAAATACTTTAAACTCTTATGGTCACTGAAAACCTCAAATCTTGATCCATACAAGTAATGCCTCCATAACTTCAGAACAAATACCACAACTGCCAACTCTCAATCGTGTGTCGGATAGTTCCTCTCATGAACCCTCAGCTGTCTCGAAGCATAAGCTATAACCTGCTTATTCTGCATCAACACACCACCCAAACCCAACAATGAAGCATCACAGTAAACCTCAAATGATTCCGACGAACTCGGTAATATCAGAATAGGAGCAGTAGTCAACCTTCTCTTTAACTCTTGGAAACCTTCTTCACATTTTGAGTCCCAAACAAATGCTTGCCCCTTTCTAGTCAACATCGTCAACGGTAACGCCAACTTAGAAAATCCCTCAATGAATTTCCTATAGTAACCAGCCAATCCAAGGAAACTTCGAATCTCAGCAACAGACTTCGGAGCTTCCCACTTAGACACCGCTTCTATCTTAGAAGGATCAACAGCAACACCACCTCTTGAAATCACATGACCAAGAAAACTAACCTCCTCTAACCAAAATTCACACTTGGATAGTTTAGCAAATAACTTCTTTTCTCGTAGAACTTCTAAAACCACTCTCAAATGCTCAACATGCTCTTCTTCAGATTTCGAATACACCAAAATGTCATCAATAAACACCACAACAAACTTGTCTAGGTACGGATGGAAAATCCTATTCATATACTCCATGAATACTCCAGGCGCATTAGTCACCCCAAAAGGCATTACAGAATACTCATAATGTCCATACCTTGTTTTGAAAGCAGTCTTCTGAATATCCTCAGTTTTCACACGTATCTGATGATATCCCGATCTCAAATCTATCTTGCTGAACACACTCGCACCAACCAACTGATCCATCAAATCATCAATCCTCGGCAAAGGATACCGATTCTTGATCGTCACTTTATTCAGTTGCCTGTAGTCCACACACAACCTCATATTACCTTCTTTCTTCTTAACCAATAACACTGGTGCACCCCACGGTGACACACTCGGACGAATAAATTTCTTATCCAACAGATCTTCCAGCTGACTCTTCAATTCAGCTAACTCAACAGCAGACATACGGTACGGAGCCATCGATATCGGTCTAGTACCAGGTACCAAATCAATCGAGAATTCAACTTCACGCTCTGGCGGCAATTCATTCACTTCTTCAGGAAAAAGATGATCCCGTTCTCTGTCTCCAAAAGTCCCCTAAATAGTCACTGATCAATTATTTTATGTAGCAAATACCCAAAATGCCCTCCGAGATCAGCAATTCCAAAAATCAGGTAAAATTAGAAGATGAGGCATCCAAGCCAACACTGGCTTTGTCAGGCAATACGACTAACTGTGTTGGCTTACTGCTGCCAGCTCTCCAACACACCCCTGCCAGGACTACTGACACGGGCACCCGTGTCAGCTCCCTTTTTTAGCTTCTTGGCCTCCTCTTTCTTCCTTCCCCTGGCACGGGCCGTGTCATGCAACACGGGTGACAGTGTCAAGGCTACTGTAACTTTAAAAAATCTTCTTCCGATGAGCCCAGAACACCCGATTCCCTTGGTGAGTCTTTGGATATTCTTGCTTTCACCTGAAACCAACCAAACTACCAAAAGGAATCATAAAATGGAGTACATTGACGAAAACCAAAGATAGTAACCAAAACATAATGGAAATGCAAACATCTAATTTACTTAACAAAATAACACAAACAGGTAAAATAAGGTGTTACCGACTTCGTGAATTAATGCCGAATGAGTGTCAGAAAACAAGTAGAATTGGAGACTGATCACAACCCCAAACTTATCTCATTGCTTGTCCTCAAGTGATGCTTGGGACAGCAGGACGGTCACCCCCAAGTTCTTCCAATACACTTCCCGTAATACTACTATGATCTTTCGCGACTCCCTTTTCACTTTTTGTTCATTGTTCTACTCTTCCCCGACTTCCGATGTTCCGTTACACTTTCACATCGAAGCACCTTTTCACCTTTAGCTTTTCACACTCTTACCAAATCTCTCAGGGTCAAAGTGTTTTCACTCAAAAGTCAGAGCATGCAGAGTCCACTCATAAGTTTGAATAACAGATACCTTCATTTCAAAAACATACCACACACACTATTCAAGGGCTTTTTAGGTTATAATGGGGCTTAGGTGCAAGGTGGGGAAAAACAAACAAAAGGGGGAAACTAGTGGTTTAGGCTCAGAGTCTGTGTTGTCATCCTCATCACTGTGTTCAATCGTTCAACTAAGAGGTTTCTTTGGACACCGTTCTTGTTAGGATTCATTGTCTCTTATTTTTACTTTTTTTTTCATGCGCTCCTTTGAGCACGCTTTTTGCCAACCTCAATTTTTCTAGATAAGTGCTTTATTTTACTTCTCAATTTTTTTCATTCTCCTTTTTTTTGAAGTTTCACAACTATATTTTCTCTTCAACCGCACTTATCTAGTTCTTACCGGTGTCCCAACCCCAAACTTAGAATTTTCCACAGATCAACAATCAACAACACTTATCAGAGCAAGGTAAGGTAGTGTTTGGGCTTACGATTATTTATAGCGGTTAATAACAAACAAAAAGGGAATATGGCTCGAATTGGGTAAGCGAAGGGTAATATTGTCTGGTTGGATGGAAATGCTCGGGGTTAAAATAAAGAAGTGCCTCAGTGTGTACACGTGTGTTATGAAATTCCAATATCTACTTACGCAAAATCAGAGTGACAACGACATACCTGAAAAGCTCTCATGATGATACGTGTTTGGCTTTTTTGTGATTCTCACCATGTTTGGTATAACATACAGGTTTCTAAGACACCTCTCAGTGTGATGTAGCTTCGTCTTTGCTTCGGGTACAGAGTATTCTTGTGTAGTCCAGTGACAAAAAATTGTGTCTGATTATTCACTTCAGCAGTATCAACTTTCGGGGGTTTCCGGGAGAGCAAGTAAAGGGGTGTGTCTTTCATCCAATCACTCCAAGCCTCATCATTCATCCGACATGAATACCCTCTATCTGTAACACACAAAATACCACACAACTAATTAAAATAAACAATACACAATCAGAAAAAATGACATAAACATAATGTTGAAAGTAATAACCCCCCCCCCCACACACACACACACTTGAACCAAACATTGTTCGCAATGTTTTAATCCACGATAGAGGGGGAACTCACACAACCTCACTGCAGTGGAGGAAATTGCAACATCAACTGTTGCATCATCACATACATCTCATCCATAACAGTCCCTTGACGAGCTTGCTCTGTTCCTTGGCGTGCTTGCTCCGCTCGGAGATCACCGATCTCAGTCTGTATCCACGACCATTGGTTCGGTGTCATAGATGACGACCCGACACCTGTATACGTGGTGTCCTCTTACGGAGGGAAAAATTGTTCTTACTCCTGCACATATTCCTCGTGCTGGTCACCTGCAAGAAAAGGGTCAGCATTATGCTCGTCCATATCATCATGGATGACACTCTCATATAACCAATTAGTAGTGTCAAAAATGCTTATCCTCGTAGGGTCAGGAAGGGCCATGATAAACTGACTAGAACTCATCAAAGCATAATAATCAGAGATTTGGGATATCATACCTTGCTGAACTAGAGCGTTCATGTCTAACTTATTCTTACCTGACACCGGTGTCTCATTCATAGCAGCAGGGTCATAACCAAAATGGTGGGCTATCTGTGTGATTATTCCCCCAATGGATATTCCCCCTTGAGCAGCTCTGCCCACTCTACGAGGTTGTCCGCTACAAATGTTGCAACGCTCACAGCAACCCTGTTTGCCATGGCAAACAGAAAGAATAGCTCCCTCTAGGTAGCATCACCGATACTACCACCCCTACCGAAGAGTGTGAAAGCCAGTACCTTCTGAGCGTAGCGGAAACAGGGGTTTTGAATGCCAAATGCTTTAGCCCCTTTTGCCACATAATCGGTTCGACCCGTGATGGCCAACCAAAAAGTTTTAGCATCAAAGCTATCTGGAACGACTCCGGGGCTATACAGGGGTAAATGGAGGATCTCACCTAGCTTCTCAATCGTCAACTAATGGTCAACGTTATATAACCTGAAATGCATAGTGCCACCATAGTACATCATGGTACATGTCCATCCCTTCTTCAGCTTAAACTCAATAGTGCTAAAAAATTCTAAAGTAATGCAATCAAATGTAGGTGCCTCATAGTGCACAAATTCAAGCATGCATAACACATGAAACATTCTATCCAATTCCTCAGACAAACCCAATTGAGCTAGAGTGTCAGAGCATAAATACCTCGTTGGTGTTATCTTACACTTGACGTGAGACGAGTAACGCCTCTCGTGCTTCGGGTTGTCAAAAATGATGTCGTGATAGTTTGGATGACGAATGGTCCTTTTCCGAGGCCTTGACGGCTCAGCCTCAGTTTACTTTCCCTCAGCAATTCGTCTAGGTGGCATAATTGGTCCCTACAAAAAATTATGAGCAAAAATAAAGTAAGGAATTAGGAGAAAAGATTACCGTGTACTTGTAGAGGACGTAGAATAAAGCAACTTTTGTGAAGTGAATCGGTGACTCGGACGATTTATGGTGGTAAAGGAATGAGCTTTGATGGTGGAAGTTATGGAGAAAAATGGAAAGTAATAGAGGAAGAATGAGGGTTAAGTGAGAAAGAGAGAGAAAAGTGATAAAAATCTGATTAATAGGATTGATGGTGAGTTAAAGTGGTGTTTATTGGTGAAAAATCTGAGTGGGGCCCACACAAAGTTGGATTTTGAAATTTAAAAATTCTGCCCCGTGCTGCTTGACACGGGTCGTGTCCCGTGACACGGGCGACCATGTCAGGGCTCTGTTTTCCCACTCTCTATACAGTAGAGCTGACACGGGTCGTGTCAGCTGACACATAAGGTCGTGTCACCCTATTGGAAAATTCATGGTCCTGATGGGCATTGCCTGACGGGCCGAGTCAGCTGACACGGGCACCCGTGTCAGGATCCTGTTTTTTTTTGCCAAAAATTTCAACTTTTCCATATGTCTCTCATTGATCTTCTAGAAAACTGTATTCTATTGGTTGGGTTCAAACCTATAAGACCCCAACTTTGACCCTAAGATCCCTCATGCTATCTCATCATTTGCATTGCCTTTGGAATCACACCTTGGTATCCACCTTACCCCTTATTCATTGGGTTTGCATTGGAAGAGGTCACCAAGCATATTTGATTGTATCATACTTTGTTTTTCATTATTTACTAACCAAAATGCCAAAAATATGTCTATGTATAGTTTGTTACTTTTGTAGGTAGTGTATGTGTTCACCCATGCTCCATCAAGCTCATATCTAGGGTTTAAGACCCTCAATGCAAGGAGATAAATCAATACATGGTTTACATTGGTTCTAGACATCATATATATATCCCCATGGTCTTCACATACCATTTTGATCAAGAATTCATCAAGAGTTTGAAGCTTGTTTGCCTTGGAAGCCCTAATTCATCTAGGTATCTTGTGTGACTTCCTCAACAAGTTTCTTCAACATTTGATCAAATATATAAAGGGATACTTAGTATTCCCTCATCTTACACATATATGATCCTCCATGAGTCCCAAATATCAAGAGAATGTCAAGTTTGCAAGTTGGTTCATGGTGGTTGACCAGAGAAAGTTAACTGGTCAAAATTGGGGTTCCCTAGACCCTATCTCCTATAATTTTTGTCATATGTGAAATTCTGGTATCAGATATGAGATGTCGAATGTAATGTCATGATACTAATATCTGAACAACAAGTAAAATATTAACAGGATAAAAACAAAGAAACAATTGAATAAGCGACACAAGCAATCGTTAACCTAGTTCGGTGTAAACACACCTACATCTGAGGGCTACCAAGCCAGGAAGGAAATCCACTAAACAGAATTAGTTCAAAGACTCTCAGTAAACAACTTCAAGTTACAGTCTTTTCACCTAATCTTTACCCGTGTGACTTCTATCTAAGAACTCTTAGATATGAGACCCTACTCACTCCCCCTTAATCATAGCAGTGATATAAGAACAAATACAAAAAGAAAGAAGACACACTTCAAAGACACATACTTGATCTTGCTTAAAAGCTTCAACCAAGTAAACAAACACTCGTACTTCAAAGCTTAGAGTGGACAAATTACAACACAAAATTCAGTCCAATTCATACATCAACAAGATGAATGAATGGCTCACAATACACATGTTCACACAAGACTAAAATCCTAAAACTCTCTCACTTTATTGTTCGTTTCTTGTGTGTCTAAAACAGGTTTTACATGGCCTTTAAATAGAAGCTTTTTGAATGGGTCTGGGCAGCATGAAACCCTAATTCTATTTTAATTGCGTATCTTCTTAAGAAACAACAGCTAATCATTCCTTTTTGGAAAATAGATCATTCTGGTTTTAAATAGAATTACTCCTTGAATAGCGCATGCAATCTCCACATAACCACACAAAGATTTGCATGAAAAGTGCAACAACAAAACACATAACATTCAGACTGAATGTTCTGTATGCACATGTATTAACATCGGGTCTGACATCTTGACTAAATCCTGCACAACCATATTTAAACATCCTGCAGGAAGCTGATATCACATGTCAAGACAACAGCGTGACAACTTGTGATAACTCTAAGTTTTACCAAAATTGATGCCAACACATAGAACTAACAATATGAAAGTTATTCCAAGATCAAAGTTACTCATTATGACATTCAAAACAATTTTCATGTTGAAGTAAAGAGCTTGTTTTGCTTGGAAAGTCATTTTTATGGTGAAAGATTATAGGTCATTTTGTTTGAACCCTAGTTAGGAGGTAAACTTCCAAGGACCATAACTTGCTCTATTTTTATGATATGAAATCCATTCAAGTTCCATGATCAAATTAAAGATGTACTTTTCAACTTTGATGTTTGGAAGAAGTTCACATTCAACTTCAAATGGATGTGCCGAGAGGAAACATTATAGGTCACTTTGGGCCATTACCATTGAACAAGTGATTTTCCTCAACTTCTAAAATGCATAACTCGTTCATGCCAAATCTAAATGAGGTTAAATATATGACAAAATTGAAGATGTTTGAAATAGATACAACTTTGATGAAGGAACTTTTTCCATTTGAAATCCATAGCAAAAGTTATTCAAGGTGGAAGAAGTGAACATTTGGCTTGGTACTTAGAAAATTTTAAAATATGTTTGATTTTCCAAACTTCCACATCAAAATTCATCATGATCCAGTCTTCAAATGGAAATATGTTCAACATGAAAGTTTTTCCCCTTGATCTTACCTTTCCAAAAAGTCCAAGATCACCTTATTTGGCCAAAGAATGAATGACTTGCACATGGGTTCTTTTCAAGGGACCAATTGGATGAACTTCACCTTCACATTTTAAATTCAAATGCATGGCCACATGACATGATTTCAACATGATACACAAGCGACTTTGGATTTGAATACATCACTTGATGGGCCTCTCACACACCCATGCAAGCATGCAATGAAAATTTCTAAATTTGGCAAAATTTGGAAGTGTGTGGAAATAAATCACATTGGCTATAAATACAACCCCCGTGGCTCAGAATTGAGGACCTTATGCCAAAGCTTTGAACCTGCAATCCAAACCCTCACCATTAAAGGATAATCATGAAAGTTTTCATTTGAAAATCGAGCTTCAAATATCATTCTATTTTGAGATTGAAACTCCAAGACTCCAAGTCTCTCTTTGATCTTAATCACCTCCTACAAGCTTCTTAAGCCAAGCCAAGCACAATTGGGATCAAGATCAAGCAAGGTTGAAGCTTCTTCGAAGGCAATTTTTCAGAATTTTCATCTCTTCGATTCTCCCTTTAATTCTTCACTATTCTTTGTGATTTTTGGTTGGATGAAGTCCTACCAATGTAGGCAACAAGATTGAGTTGCTTTGAGGTCAAATCGAAGCAACTCAGTTCATGATCCTCAAAATTCAAATCCTTGTATCTTTTTATATACTTGGAATTGGAGTAAATTGAGGCCAGATTCGACCTCATGAGCATTTTTTATTTAAATCCATGTCCTTGTTTTTCATTTTGGTGGTGGTTGGTGGTGGACCAGTCCGGTGAGGTCCACCGGAGCCCTAGCTCCGGTGGTGTGGTGGCATGCTCCTATCCATCAGATCTTCTCCCCATATTCTAATCCCGACCTTCGCTTCTGATTCCCACGCGTGTACACGCATTGACTGTGGTACATGATGGAGCGCGCGTTTTGGTCATCAGAGTTGCCACCTCAATTAATGAGGGAGAGCTGATGACCCTTGTTTTTTTGTATTTTCGGATTTTTCATATAATTGCTTTATTTTGTTTAATTCATAATAATTTTATTTTTAATCCAAAAAATATGGGACTTTCAATAAAAATCTTTAAATATTTTTCTCTTTAATTTTCTGAATTAAAATTATTTTTTGGATTAATTTTGATATTTTTCATGAATTAAATATTTTTGTGCATATTTTTAATTGTTTAAAAATACTTCTGACTTTTCAAAAATGATGATTTTTTTTTGTCTAAGGTCCTTTGACCTTGTTTGACCTAGGATAAATCTATTGGCCATTTATTTGATGCTTTGAAGAGGTTTTAGGTTTTGACCAAACTAATTTGTATTTTAATGTATTTTTAAATTGATTTTTAATTGATTAATTGTGTAAAAAATTATGTTGAACCATTTTTATGGTCTTGTGATGTTTGACTATTTGTTTGGGCCTTGGTCAAGGTTGATTTGACTTTTGTTGGATTCAAATCCTTGAATTTAGGGGATTGATGAAATGTACATTTCATCTCCCAAAATGAATGAATGATTTTAATTTGATAAAATTCATCCCATGACCAATTTGTGTTTCTCTCATTCCCCTCCCCCTTCATCTTTATCCCTATTATTTTCCATTCCTTTCATTGACCAATGAAATCTCAAATATCCTAAGGCTAATTGGTTCATCAATGACCTTGTGTCAGATGAACCAATACAAGTATGGATGAGATAGGTCCATCCATCTTGATCTTTTCTTTTAGTGTGTGGTATGTTTTAGTAGTTTGGTTCATTATACCAAATCTCTAACATGCATTAACACCTAAATTTTTATTGCCCGACCTCAGATAGTTGTGACTTCTACACAAGTCCAATTACGATTGCTTAACATAGAGCTAAATTTGACCCTAAAGACATAACATTCTAGTAAGTGAGATTGTAAGTCTCCTACCCTTCATGGTATTGTATGGAAACTTGGCCTTTTTCCCTTCCTATGGAAGATGTCTTGGTTTAAGGATCCATGCTTGTGGATTGATGTTTGGGTGTTCTCCAAAGAATGACTTAATCAATTAAAAAAAAGCAAAAACACTACTAACATTCAATTAATCTTGACTAACATTTGACTAACTATTATTAATATTGCTTTACTTTCAAGTCATTTACTTTATGCAATTTAATTTTTAGTCATTTATCATTCAATGCCATTTACATTTCATTTAACTTATTTATGTTTATGTCATTTTCACTTTGCTCATTTGAGCCATATCTTATGATTGTATATACTTTTGTTTGTGCATCTTGATTTTTGTTTGTGGTCTTAGGACCTTAAAACACCTAATAAACAACAAAAAACCCTAAAAAATGTTTGGTGGACTGTTGATCTTGATCTGAACTTCTGGACTTAGAACTAGACAACATTCCCTGTGCAAAAAGGACTTGGCAAATGCCAACATTCCGAAATAAGGTTATTGTGAACTGAGCCTTCATCTGATGCAAGTCTTGGGATGTGTTTGAGCTCATTTTCTACATTGTCTTGGTGCAAACTATTATTTTAATCTTGTGTCTAATGCTTTATTCTGAGTTGATCAAGGAGTATTTCATCTGATACATGAGAAGACAAAGAAGACTGCTACCTATGGGATTTGCTTGCTTGGATGTGGCTATCTTTATTTGATGACCTTGATCTTTATGATGCTTGATATTGCTAATTGCCTGATTTTTTATTGCTTGATTCAAAGTCCAGAGGGAAAGTGGGTTTTCTATATGACATACTTGTCTCTTGGATTGCATCCCATTGGTAAGATCTTTTCAACTCTTAAATTTTAATTTTATGCTTAGGATTAGTCTCTTCATCTTCTCCTACTTCTTAAATTTCAAAATCTCGCCCCCTTATCAAAAACTTTCTTTGTTTGTGATTTCAAACTTAGACCTTATTTCAAATAGAAACTTTGGCGTTATGCCATTGAATTTTTGAACTTCTTTTTCTTAAATCAAACTTGCAAATAAATCTAATCATATTGACTTAAAATTTCAAAAGACAAAAAGAACTAACAACTCCATTCAAACCTTTAGCCCCTTTTTGCCCTTCTCAGTTAAATTTTTGTTAAAAGCAATTCACCAACTTTGAAATTTTTACCACGAACTACGAGGTTTTGATCCCCCATTTTTATGTTGGTACGTTGGCACAAGTCCGAAGGTTTTGTCAAACACAAAAAATATAATCAATGAATTCTTTTCTCATCCCCACACTCTATTTTTTTCTCAAACATCTTTTATACGAAAACCATATACACACATAAAAAAGGGCTCCCTAGGAGTACCTAGGACACTTTGGGTGCTAACACCTTCCCTCTGTGTAACCAACCCCCTTACCTGTAATCTTTGGCATTTTATTAGTTTTGATTTGAAAACTTCTTATCTTTTGGGTTTTGTTCGTACTTTTCCATTTTCCTTTGGAAACGATAAAAGCACAGTGACGACTCTGGTTTTATTGACGTTAAGCTTATCCATAGCTTGATCGTCATGAATTTAACGCTACAGAAATGAAGTGGTGACTCTGCTGGGGAGTAGTCCTCAGTGGGTTTAGCCTACTTTTTTATGTGTATATATTTGTATATTTGATGTTTGTATATATTTGTTTGTATGATATAATCTGTCTGTTGTGCTTGGTGATCTCTGAGTGGTGAGATAAGTTCTAACCCGAACTTGAGTGCAATTAAGATAGGAGGATGGTATAGTCATGTTCAACTTGTATGGAGTAGTCCTTAACAAGTTGGCTTGAGACCCATCTACTCAGTGGAGACCCTTTTGGAGTTACTAATGTCACACAAGTAATTTGTGGTTAGGCATTACTTTCTTTGATTTGGGGTCCGAGAAGTTGAGGACCGTAAAACATTTAACCTAACCTGGCCTACTTAGGATGTAGTGCGGAGACTGTTCAGGTGTAGACCTGATAACAGTTGTTACGCGATAGTACACTCAGACGAGTTTCTATGGGTTGATGAGTTAGTCATCCTAACCTGTAATATTCGACATATGGGATTAAGACTCTAGGAACTTCTTAGAACATGATCTACATGTTTTTATCCTTATTACACTCCTTTGGGACGGTTCTTAACCTGACTCCATGCTCGTGACTCACAATAAACCCTTTGATTCTCGGTTGATCCAATCAAGTCTTGTCAATATCAATGAAACTTGGGTGTTGATAAGGTGAAAACCATAATCCACCAAAATGGATGGTTGATCTTGATAATGACTTGATCCATACCTTTGCTTGTGTTTGCCTTGTGTGTGATCCTTTGTTTGTGATTATTGCATTCATGCATACATGCGCACCATAGGATTCATCACACAAAAATAAATTTCAAGGAACTGAGGTCTTATTTGCAAATATTTCCAGACCATGGATTATTGATGAAGGAACACTAAGAAGTATAGTTTCAGATGTCCCGATTTAAAAGAGCTAAGGAAGTTGTCATCTTTTGTATTAGATCCCTTGGACTTCAAGCAATGTCATGGGGAGCTCTTATCTATGTTATATGCTGATGTGGTTGAAGAGCTTCTGAGCGTTTTGGTCTAGTTCTATGATCCTCTTTACCGGTGCTTCACTTTTCCTGATTATTAGCTTGTGCCTACGTTAGAGGAGTATGCCCATCTCTTGGTAATACCAGTATCTGACAAAGTACCCTTTAGTGGATTGGAGGAGATTCCCAAATCTCATATCATAGCCGAAGCTCTTCGTTTGAAGAAATCTGATATTGATGCTCATTTGGTGAAGAAAGGAGGAATTATGGGGTTGACTTCTGAGTTCCTCATTTGAAAAACTACTTTCTTTGCTCAAGCCGGTAGTGTGGATGCTTTTGAAGCCATCTTTGTGTTGCTCATCTATGGTCTAGCTTTATTCCCTAACATTGACAGTTTTGTGGGTGTTAATGCCATTAGAATTTTCTTAATTGGGAACCCTGTTCCTACTCTGTTAGGTGACCTGTATTTCTCTTTGCATTTGAGGAAACCTGAAGGTGGTGGGACTATTGTGTGATGTGTTCCTCTTCTGTACAAGTGGTTTATTTCGCGATTGCCTCAGACTCTTGCTTTCTTGGAGAATAAACAATGTATACGGTTGTCTCAGAGACTTATGTCTCTCACTAATGATAATATTGTTTGGTATGATTCTGCATTGAGTAGTGTGGATATTATTGACAGTTATGGTGAATTCTCTAATGTCCCTCTCATTGGTACACCAGGAGGAATCAACTACAACCCTGCTTTGGCTCGTCGTCAACTTGGGTTCCCCTTGAGAGATAAACCTAAGAACACTCAGTTAGAAGGTTTTTTCTATCAAGAGGGTAAAGATCCCCAACATTTGAAGCAAATGATGATATGCACTTGGTATAATGTGCATAGGAAAGGAAGATCTGAGCTTGGTCCGTGCAACTATGTAGCTTTAGAAGCTCACACTATTTGGGTGAAGAAGAGAGCTTAAGATTCGAAAATGTCGTACGCTTGTGAAAGACCTATGTCTTTGGTTGTGGCTGAGCCATCAACTTTCCCTAACCAAGACGTAGAGGAGTTGGAAGACGCACTCGCCAAGATGAAGCAAGAGAGAGATATGTGGCAAGAGCGATTCCATGCTTTGAGCTGAAAACACGAAGAGTTACAGCTTGAGTCGAAAGACAAGGACACACTTATTGAGATTCTTGAAGACCGAGCAGTGAAGAGACAGAGAGAGCCAGAGGGCCTACCTTCCTCTAGTATGCCTCGACCTTCTGATGCTTGGAAGAATATTGTTGATCAACTTGTCCTTGAGAAGACTCAGATGAAGGTATCCTTTGAGTCTGAGATTCAACGCATCCGAAGGAAGTACGTGCCCACATCCAGATCATCTGATACCGTTGCTAAGGGATCCTTAGGATGCTTTGTTTCCTTTTCTCTTGTATTTATAGTTTGGTTTCTGAAATTGTACTCAATGTAATCCTTCCAAATTTTATGAATAAAAAGAAATTTTTATGGTCAACCAAATTGTTATTATTGTTATTATATTTGAAAATAGAACTTCATATGTTCCTTGAAATTTAACAAAAAAAAACATTGCATTTCATACATCATTTGCATAACAGGTTTTCTTCAGCCATATGTCTTATCGGTTATTCTTTTGTGCTTCCGCCAAACTGACTCACCGATACAACACTCACGCTAATCAACCGAAGATCATGGAGCATCTAGAGTAAGACAACATAGAGCTGAAGGATGAAATTTCCAGGTTAACAACATTGATGGAATTCGTCATTGCTGCGTAGAACCAAACTTTACAAACTCCTACAACTCCTCCCTAGAGGACTGTCATTTCTGAGGTTGCTACCTAAACTATTCCGGTTACTATTGTCAGTCAGTCTATGCCTGCTGGATTCCCTTGGGGAATGTCATCCAATTTTATGCCAAAAGGTATGCACCCACTTTTGTTTCTATGTCGGCATCTAGCCCGGTCATGTCAGTGCGACCTCCAATTGTTCATACTTTGCCTCGTGTTGAGGATACTATCTACAAATCTGAGTCGTCTGAAGATCCAGACGTGTATGAAAAGATGGACGAAATGAAGGATCAGTTCCTCGGGCTGCATAAAGAGTTGAAGACTTTGATAGGAAAGGACTTGTTTGGGAAGAGTGTTGCTGAGCTCTGCCTAGTGCCCAATGTAAAAATCCCGATGAAGTTCAAGGTCCCTGACTTTGAAAAGTATAAGGGAAACACTTGTCCGCTAAGCCACCTTGTGATATACGCCAGAAAGATGTCTACTCAAACTAATAATGATCAGTTGTTGATTCACTATTTCCAAGACAGTTTGACTGGAGCTGCCTTGAGATGGTAAATGGGGTTAGAAAGTGCAAGTGTCCGTACTTTCAATGACTTGGGTGAAGCCTTTGTTAAATAGTACAAATACAACATTGATATGGCACCTGATAGAGACCAATTGAGGTCCATGTCTCAGAAAGATAAGGATACATTCAAAGAGTATGACCAGAGGTGGAGAGAGCTTGCTGCCCAGATTAGTCCACCATTGGAAGAAAAAGAAATGACAAAGATCTCCTTGAAGACGTTGAGTTCATTTTATTCCGAACGTATGATTGCGAGTGCCCCCAATGACTTTACCGAAATTGTAAACAAGGGGATGAGGTTAGAAGAGGGAGTCTGTGAAGGACGTCTGTCCAAAGAAGAAGCATCGTCTAGTAAGAAGTATGGAGGTAGTTTCTCCAAGAGGAGGCCTCATGTACGAAAACGTTCTCAACCTCGTCAACATCAACATCAAGTTTCATCAGTGATTCCTATATTTTCCAACAATTCCAACAATCAATCAGTTTTAATTCAACAACAACAACGTCAACAACAACCGCAACAAAGAACCAACTACAATAACAACAAAAATAATAACCAACAAATCTTTGAGAGGAAGAAGGTCTCTTTTGACCCTATTCCCATGTCATATGCAGAATTATACCTGCCCTTGGTTCTCAAGAACCTCATCCAACCCAGAAATCCTCCACAAATTCCCGAGCCACTTCCATGGTGGTTCAAACCTGAACTTCAGTGTGCTTTTAACATGGGAACCCCTGGCCATGACATAGAGAATTGCTATCTGTTGAAGTATGAGGTACAAAAGCTTGTGAAGAGTGGGATGGTGTTCTTTGAGGATCGAGCGCCTAATGTGAAAGCTAATCCGTTACTTGCTCATGGTAATGCTTCTGTCAACATGGTAGATGGTTTTCCTAATGGGTACAAGGTTTATGATGTTTGCCATATCAGACAATCTTTGGTGACAATTCATAAGGATACATGTTTTGTCAGTAACTGTGAGCATGACGTTGATGGGTGTGTGATATGCAGTGTGAACCCTCGTGGATGTGTTATTCTCAAGAGGGATATTCAGAGGTTGTGGATGAAGGACTTTGATCGGAAAAATAGCAAGTGTACTATTTTGCCTATTATAGTAATAACGGGTAAATTCCCCGAATGTCGATCTCAAGGACTACATGTTAATATCGAGTTCAAATTATAATTCAATTAAACAAAAAGTATGATTTGGGTTTTTAGATTCAAAATTATAAAAATAAAGGCAAAGGCAAATAAGGATGAAAATAAGGGTTTGCAAGGTAAGAGGAACAATTCCAGGGAAGGTGTATGATTTATCCATGTAACAACTCTGAGTCACTATTGCATCAACAAATATCAATTACTACCAGTTCTCAAGGGTATTTTCCCCCAAGTCCTTGGTGAGAAAACCTTTAATCAATCTACCTTAATTTCTATGTCCATAGGCAATTAAGGTGAAGTTAAGCTTTATTATATCAAGAACACTCTGGTTCATACAGGGTATCCCTAGTCCTAGGTGAGATCTACTGTAAAGTAACCTTATGAAAACCTTATCAATGGCGGTCCAGCCTCATTGATAACCACAAAACAATCTCGATTGGTCCGAACGAGAAAACATTAAACACATCAAAAGGTTACCGTAAGAATAATATTATAAATGCAAAAGTATATTCAAATTCATTACAATTCTAAATCAGGGACACCCCCTAGCATTGGGGGGTTTAGCTACTCATATTGTTCAAAACAAATTCAAGATAAAAAATACACATTACAAGTAATTGGATGACGTGGATCTTCAATCGCTTCCGCTCATGAAAACCTCCCGCTCTCCGAATTTCTTGAGCTCTGTAATCCTTGCTTGTCTGACAATATTATGTTCGCCTCGTTCCAAGATGATCTTTTCTTTGGTCGAAGGTTCTCTTATATAGTGAAAATTCCAAGCAATAGATGGACATGTCCAAAAATCTCTCTACAAGATTGATAATCAAAAGCCCAATGAAAAGGGAAAATTTTGGGCTTGGGCTGACACGGCCCGTGTCAGCTCACTGCTTCACTTGACACGCCCCTAGGTCTTGACACGATATGGGATAAGGCCTGACACGGGCTGTGTCAGCTGACATGGCCGATCGTGTCAGGCTACTGTTTTTTTTGCTTCATTCTCCTTCTGCCTGACACGGCCCATGTCAGATGACATAGGTGGCCATGTCAGGCCTCCTGTACCAGGATTTTTCCATTCCATAGCTTGCCGGAATTCCGCATTGTCTCGCTCTGAGTTCCTCGATTCTTCCACCTGGAGCTGTTGGACAAAAACACAAACATCCTACGCATAAAATCACGAAAATATAAAATAAAACTGAAAATTAATAAAATTGCTTAAATAACTTACGAGAATGAAAATTAACTTTAAAGGTACCATAATGCGTACACAGTGTCTCAAAATCTTTGGTTTCTTGTCGATAAGCAACGAAAATATAGTGAAAATGGTGACTGATCACAACCCCAAACTTAGCTCATTGCTTGTCCTCAAGTAATGTCCTATATGACAGTGTCACTTCTCAAAATTTGTATTCTTACCATGATACTGTTGAGATCTTTCGCCAATGCCTTCACTCTCACTTTTATAGTTCCTGCTTTTCCTAATGAGTTTACTGCCACATTTCCTCATCGAGGTACCGCTTCACCTGTCAGCTTACATTACACTCTCACCAAGTCTCTCGGGGTTAAAGTGTTTTCACTCCCAATTCAGAATATGCAATATCAACTTATAAGTTTGAATAGTTTCTCTTTTCATATCAACTACACACAACACACACTTTTTGAGGTCTTTCAGGTTGTAATGGGGCTTGGGTTATGGTGTGGTAAATACAAACAAAAAGGAAAACAAGTGGTTTTGGGTTCAGAACCAATGTTCATATTCTTTTCACTGTGTTTTATTCTTTTCTTTTTCAATTGCTTAGTTTTTCTTTGATATTCTTTTTTTTTCAACCGAGTGTTCTTCCTTCGGTGAGTGCTTCTTTCGAACCATCGACTATATTTTGTTTTCTCAAATTTTTTATGGTCATTTTTTCTTCTTCTTATTTTTTTTACTCACCTTGGTTTTTTATACTTACGGGGTTTACCCCAAACTTAGAATTTAACACAGTTTAAAGACATCACATTGACTCTAAACAGGGTAAGGAAGTGTTTTGGGCCGCGAATTACATTTATGTGGTTAGACAAACAAAGGGTACAGGCTTAAATGGGGTTAATAAAGGATAATATTAATGGGATGGCTAGAAAGGCTCAGAGCTATAATCAAACAACGTGCCTCAGTATGTGTATATATGAAGTGAAACTCCTAGAGAACCTACGCAAAGTCAAAGTGATAAGACATACCTGAATATCGCTCATGATGACAAATGTGTTTAGCTTTTTATGCACTCACCATGTTAGGTAAAGCTTGATAACATCCAAAGTACTTCGAGTATGGTGCGACTTCTTACTCAACTCGGAATGCATAGGGAACCTAATTTAGTTGAGCTTTAGAAATTGCATCCGATCTTTTCTTCAGCAGTATCTACTTTCTGGGAAGATCCTTCACAACAAGCAATAGTAAGTGGAATGATCATTTCATCCATTACCATTATTTATCATTACCTCATCCAACTATAATACCAAGAACCTGAAATACATGCAACACACTTGAACTAAAACATAAAACAAAACAAAAATAAACTTAAAAAGCATAGGAAAATCTCCCCCACACTTGAACTAAACATTGACCTCAATGTTTTAGAATAGTATAGAAGGAGGGTGACTCACAGTGCCCCACTGAGGGGGATGGGGCGGAAAGTGCAACACGCCCACACGAAATTCAAAATTTTCAACCTTTTCCATGTGAGTACCTTCTCCCTTTTATGCAAGGCATTGTGCAAACCTAAAATAACAAATAAACACAAACAATAATTAGAACTAGTAACACGTGAGTTTCCTTCCACGAAGCACTCCATTTAACGTCGCGTGGCTCGACGGTTCATCCCCCTTGTTATGGGGGTACTTCAGCTTCCAAATCTTGTTGCACCTCTTGTCCAAAACTAGGAAGCTGTCTCTTTCATCCGTATGGGTTCCTTTGTGCCACAAGTCCTTTTTAACCTTCATCTCCTTACCATGTTTTCGTTTTTTTCTTCTTTTTCTTGGTTTTTGGAATGGTGATGGGAGTCTTTCCATTCAGGGTGGCTAACGGCAGTGATGAGAGTCGAGAGGGCCTTCCTGCATCTTTATCTGATGTTGGCATGTTACTTTGCCTTCTCGCCTCTGCCCTGATTACGCCTAGTTGATAGTGAGATTATGTATCTTCCTCTAGCTCCTGGTCTTCAATAGAATTCAATGTTATCTCTCTATCGTGAGCTTTCAAGGTTAATGTGCTCTGGTCCATGTCGAGATTGCATCGACTTGTCTGCATGAAAGGTCGATCCAGAATGATGGGTGCCTCATCATCTTCAGGTATGTCTAGGATTACAAAATCAACCGAAAAACTCAAGTCCTCTATTGTTACCAGTACGTCTTCTGCTATACCATATGCATCCTTTCTCGAGTGATCCACAAACTTCAGATTTGTCTTTGTATCACTGACATTTTTAATACCCAACCTGTGATAGATTGATAATGGCATCAAACTCACACTAGCTTCAGAATCTATTAGTTCCCCTTTGAAGGTTCTTCCTTTAATTGTGCATGGTACTGTTACCGTTCCAGGATCATTCTGTTTGTTTGGAATTTTCTGCTCTCGTGAATTTGCACTATACTTTTCCTTCCAGGCTACCTGTTCTTCTACTGTTGGTTTCTTTTCAGCCATTACCTATTCCATGAATTTCTTGTACATGGGCATTCTTTCGAGTGCTTCAAATAAATACATATGACTCTCAACCTTTTTAAACATTGTCATGAATTTCTCCAAGTCTGACTCGCTTGGTTCCTTCTTTGTCACTCTCTAAGGGTAGGGTAACTTAATCACTAGTTTAGTCTCCTTTGTAATTTCCTCTTCTGTCGGCTCTCCCGGTGATATAATTTTTTTCTTTTTAGCAGCCTTTTTCTTTTTCGTCGTGACAGTACTAATATTCTCTTGACCTCTCGAATTTTGAACTGTTTCACTTGGTAAGGAACCTGGTGTTTGAGAACTTGCTAGTTGTTGTGCTATCTGCCCAGTTGAACTTCAAGGTTCTTTAGAGAGGCGATGGTGTTTTTATGATTGTTTCTCGTCTCTTATTCAAATTGCTATTGTTGATATTGAGTTTGATATTGATCTTGACCCTGTTGTGGAACATTCCCTTTCTGATCTTTCCATGAGAAGTTTGGATGATTATTCCAACCTGGATTGTAGTGTTAGAGTAGGGGTTGTTCTTCTTTAAGAATTTTATCTCTTCAATTTGTTAAGGAGTTGCAAAGCAATATACAGTATGGTGAGGTCCATTACAGATTTCACACATGATAGTTTGAGCAGGTTGAATTTGAGCTACCTGTTGAGTACCTATATTCATTGCTTTCAATTTCTTCTCTACTTAAGCAGCGACCATATCTTCCAAACAAATTTTATTTGCTTCTACTTTCAAGTCAATGACTCCTTCAGGTTTGCTTGTAAACCTATCATATAATTCCAGATGCCCATTTATGGCTATCGCTTCAATGATCCTTTTAAAACCGGTGGTTGTTGAGAAATTTGTTGAGCCACCGGCTGCTGTATCAATTAACTGTCTTGTCTTTATTTTCAGACAATTCACAAACATCTGCATTTGTTCAGTCTGGTCCATATTATGAGTTGGGCATGCTACCAGGACTCTTTTGAATCTTTTGTAGGTATCTCCCAAAGACTCACCATCTTTCTGTTTGCAGTTCAAGATTTCATACCTTTTTCTCAGAAATACTGATGTGGGAAAATACTCATTTAAGAAAGTTGTTTCCATCTCTTCCCATGATGTAATACTGCCAGCTGAAAGAGAGTAGAACCACTCTCCCTCCTCTTCAGATAAGGTAAATGGGAATATTCTTAACTTCTTTGCTTCATCAGTATGACCATCAATTTTCAAAGTAGTACTCAAGGTCAGGAATCTCTGCAGGTGCTTGTTAGCATTTTCTTAAACCTTTCCAGTGAAAGATTTTCTCTCAAGTTGATTGATTGTGCTAGGATGCAGTTAAAAGTTTGTCAGATTCACCAGTTGGTTGACAATGGTCAATCTACCACCTAGCGCATTTGCACCTCCATAGTCACCTAGAAGTCTTTCCGGAGGTGGAAGCGGTGGAACTGGAGGAATTTCAGCCATAGTTTCTTTTTCTGAATCTGAGTGATCAGAGGGAACTTCTTCTTTGGAATCCAATCTATCGTTTCTGCGTCTCCGATGAAAGGTTCTCTTGATTTCTACGTCAAAAAGAAATTCTGTTGAGGGCTCTCCTCGCATACACAGATTAGTGAATTAAATTATATAAATGACAGAAAAATAATTTTATTGCAAAGCAACAAAATTTTAATTGAACTAAAAATTAAACTCTATATTTTGGCAATCCCCGACAACGACGCCAAAAACTTGATCGAAAAAGTAGCAAGTTACTATTTTGCCCATTATAGTAATAATGGGTAAATTCCCTGAATGTCGATCTCAAGGACTGCATGTTAATATCGAGTTCAAATTATCATTCAATTAAACAAAAAGTATGATTTGGGTTTTTAGATTCAAAATTGTAAAAATAAAGGCAGAGGCAAATAAGGATGAAAATAAGGGTTTGCAAGGTAAGAGGAACAATGTCAGGGGAGGTGTATGATTTATCCGTGTAACAACTCTGAGTCACTAATGCATCAACAAATATCAATTACTACAAGTTCTCAAGGGTATTTTATCCCAAGTCCTTGGTGAGAAAACCTTTAATCAATCTACCCTAATTTCTATGTCCATAGGCAATTAAGGTGAAGATAAGCTTTGTTATATCAAGAACACTCTGGTTCGTACAGGGTATCCCTAGTCCTAGGTGATATCTACAGCAAAGTAACCTTATGAAAACCTTATCAATGGCGGTCCAGCCTCATTGATAACCACAAAACAATCTCGATTAGTCAGAAAGAGAAAGCATTAAACACATCAAAAGGTTACCGTAAGAATAATATTATAAATGCAAAAGTATACTCAAATTCGTTACAATTCTAAATCAGGGACACCCCCTAGCATTTGGGGGTTTAGCTACTCATATTGTTCAAAACAAATTCAAGAAAAAAAATACACATTACAAGTAATTGGATGACGTGGATCTTCAAACGCTTCCGCTCATGAAAACCTTCCGCTCTCCGAATTTCTTGATCTCTGTAATCCTTGCTTGTCTGACAATACTGTGTTCACCTCGTTCCAAGATGATCTTTTCTTTTGTCAAAGGTTCTCTTATATAGTTAAAATTCCAAGCAATAGATGGACATGTCCAAAAATCTCTCTGCAAGCCCGATAATCAAAAGCCCGATGAAAAGGGAAAATTTTGGGCTTAGGGTGACACGGCCCGTGTCAGCTGACACGGGTGGCCGTGTCAGCTCACTGCTTCACTTGACATGCCCCTGGGGCTTGACACCATATGGGATAAGGCCTGACACGGGCCATGTTAGGCTATTTTTTTTTTGTTTCATTCTCCTTCTGCCTGACACGGCGCGTGTCAGGTGACACGGGTGGCCGTGTCAGGCCTCCTGTACCGGGATTTTTCCATTCCTTAGCTTGCCAGAATTCTGCATTGTCTCGCTATGAGTTCCTCTATTCTTCCACCTGGACCTGTTGGACAAAAACACAGACATCCTACGCGTAAAATCACGAAAATATAAAATAAAACTGACAATTAATAAAATTGCTTAAATAACTTACGAGAATGAAAATTAACTCTAAAGGTACCATAATGCATACACAGTGTCTCAAAATCTTTGGTTTCTTGTCGGATAAGCAACGAAAATATAATGAAAATGGTGACTGATCAGACTTATCCAAATTTGTCAGCCGAGAGATGTAAATGATGTAAATGTAATCATGTCAGTGTTCAAGACCCCTGAGCGGATAGTTATTCAGTTTGATAGTAGCAGCAGCAACAACAACAATATATCGGTATCTTCGTTGGTAATACGGTTAGCAAGCCCTGTTCCATATGAAGGAGATCTGCGATCCAAAATGCAGTGGAAATTAAAATTTTCTCCTTTAGTGATCCTTACGAATGGGCATGATTAGTGATAGAAAGGTTACCTCTTGTGACGATTGAAACCTTTGATGCAGATCTCTTGTGGCGATTGAAACCTTTGATGCAGATCTACGAAGCGATCACGAACGTTGAACGATGACAACGTCTCTACTCAGTCCACACGAACGGATTCCTTCAATCTCAGTGCTAGCTGTTATGAATGAAGGCTTTGAGTGAGAGAGAGAGAGAGAGAGAAAGAAAATGAAAATGCAACCGAAATGAATGCTTCTGCACAAGGGTTCTATTTATAGAACCACTTGTATGGGCTTCAAGCTAAAAAGCCCACTTAAGTGTATTTTGGCCCATATCTTATAATATGCCCAAAATCACTTAAGCACATGGTACCTTACCATATTTCGTATTCTACTGAAGTACACCGTACCTTATGATGTTCTACAATTCACTTAAGTGCACCGTACCTTACGGTGTTCCTTTGTTACTCTATCTCTCATCAATCCGTCCTTTGTGTGTGACCCTGTAGGTTTTCACAGCATTGGCAATTATATTAAATCACGTATTTAACATAATAAACAGTGAGCGGTATCTAGCAACACATCACTGCTACCCAAGACACGAAAATGTCATGTGATCTGACAAATCCTTCTGTGATAATACTTATGTGTAGAATTACCCTTTTGCCCTTATGTCTATATTGAACACAAGGTATAGACCGTGTCATTCTTGTCCAGTTCAATATTGGGCCCATAGACATTTATCCTGTTACGCAGGATGGGAAAATTCCATCTAGGTCACTCATGTCCCTCAGCATGCTTCGTTGGATCAGCATATTATGGGAAAATTCCATCAACTGTCTTTATGGTTATCCAGTTACGGACAACGTTGGATCAGCAATAAAGCACTCGACTCTACACCTAGGGTCCATAGTGGTTTCAGGTCGAAGGGTGGTATACACCATTATCACCATGAGAATAACTTATGACACGTTGCATAACATTCTATATAGTATTCTCATAGCGGGTCAATCCAGTATAAATATTACTCTTAACATTCATACCTATGTTCAAGACTTGATAACTCCTTATCCATGATCCATGAGATGTGATCATCAGTCTATATACGTAACAGTCTTAATGCTTTAATGTTATCCCACTTCACAATAAATCTCGACAACAGATACTTTAAGAATAGTGTCCTTATGTTTAATGTGATCTCATGATCAAGTCACACTTGATACATTAAATGGACTAGCTATTCTAGGGACTTTATTAAACAAACGTAATAAAGAAAAAGCCTTTTATTATTAATAAATAATTCGATACAAGTACCAAAATTATTGGCCTCTAGGGCTTACACCAACAATCTCCCACTAGCACTAGAGCCAATCAGGCATACCCCTAATGCCCATAGATCTAGTATGGCCATCACGCTTCTGCTGCGCAAGAGGCTTTGTCAGTGGGTCTGCAATATTGTCAAGTGTAGGTACTTTGCATATTTTCACATATCCTCTATCTATTATCTCTTGAATGACGTGATAACGCCTAAGTATGTGTTTGGATCGTTGGTGAGATCTAGGCTCCTTAGCTTGTGCGATAGCACCATTGTTATCACAATAGAGACCAATGGGATCCACAATGCTAGGAACTATGCCAAGTTCACTAATGAACTTTTTGATCCAAACAACTTCCTTTGCTGCACTTGAGGCAGCAATATACTCGGCCTCGATCGTAGAATCAACAACTGTATCTTGCTTTGAACTTTTCCAGCTCACAGTGCCACCATTTAAGCAAAAAACACATAACCATTGGAATCATGCATATTAAAGCGTCTCAGCACTTTGTCTATGTATGTACTCTGACTTAGGCCAAGCAGTTTTGTGATCTATCTCTATAGATTCTGATTCCTAATATATAGGCTGCTTCACCTAGGTCCTTCATAGAAAAGCATTTCCCCAACCAAGACTTTACTTGTTGCAGGGTAGGGACATCGTTTCCAATGAGTAATATGTCATCTACATATAATACCAGGAAAACGACCATGCTCCCATTAACCTTCTTGTAGACACAAGGCTCATCTTTGTTCTTGATCCATGAGTAATACATCACCTTGATCAGTTATGAGATATCCATATCTCTCAGGTAGGTGACGTATCCTGCCTGACCTACACTGGTCTTGTTCTACTTGAGCAGGTTGCTCTTCCATAACTACTTGTGTTTCCTGCTCTAATTCCTCCATAGGTGTATCAATGCTTTGTGATTCTTAAATTTCTTCAAGCTCTACTTTCCTCCCACTGATTCCTTTGGAAATAAAATCCTTTTCTAGGAAACATCCAGTTCGAGCGACAAACACTTTGCCCTCAGAAGGATTGTAGAAGTAATACCCTATTGTTTCTTTAGGATACCCCACAAATAAGCATTTGTCAGATTTGGGCTCAAGCTTAGTTTAAACTTGTCGTTTCACATAAACTTCGCAACCCCAAATCTTCATGTAAGACATATGTGGTTTCTTACCACTCCATATCTCATATGGTATCTTCTCAACCTTTTTGGATGGAACACGGTTAAGTGTGTAAGCTGCTGTCAATAGTGCATGTCCCTAAAAGGAGTTTGGAAGATCGGCGTGACTCATCATGGATCGAACCATGTCTAATAGGGTTCAATTTCTTCTCTCAGATACACCATTCCATTGGGGTGTTCCAGGGGAGTTAGTTGGGATATGATCCCACCCTCTTTCAGATGGTCTTCAAACTCTAGGCTTAAATACTCACCACCTCGATCTGATCAAAGAGTTTTAATATTCTTACCTAGTTGGGGCACCTATGTCCTCTCTAAAGGATGCACAAAAGGCTATTGAGGATGACAACATTGATCAGTGCGGTCGATTGATAAAGACTATTGAGAACAAGAATAGGGATGGATTGGGATTTCAACCAGGGCCGCTCAACGTTAGAACTGAAGATGTGCAACCAAGTTTTCATAGTGGTGGGTTCATTCATGGGAATGATCAACACAACTGTTGTGATTGAAGATGGTGACGATGAAGACGAAGCTTGCGCCAACTTTGTGACGCATGGCCAGACTTGCAATAATTTGGTTGTTGTTGATGTTCCTACTGTTATTCATCGCTTTAAGTAATTTGTTTTTCATTTTTAAGGAAAAATCCTTCTCCTATACCTAAGGGAGAAGTGAACATTGTTGGGAATTTCTACTATCATCAATAAAATGCAATTTTATTCATCCTTACTTTTTTCTTTTCTGAAAATGGTAATCACAAAAAACATAAATAAATAATAATATTTCATCTGCATAATATTTGGTCACAATTCACTTCTCTAAAATCAAAATATCAAATCATTATGCAGGCTGGTTCTCAAACCCATTGATTACAATGATCCTACTCCCTCTCCAAACTTTGATTTCCCTGTGTTTGAATCTGAGGAAGAGAATGATGATGAAGAAGTATCTGATGAATTATCTCGTTTGCTTGAGCACGAGGAAAAAGCCATTCATCCATTTGAAGAGCAGATTGAACTAGTCAACTTGGGTTCCGAGGATGATGTGAAGGAAGTCAAGATTGGGTCTTAAATGTGTCCAAAAGCTAAGAAGGGGTTTATTGATCTTCTTAGAGAGTATTCTAATGTGTTTGCTTGGTCCTATCAAGACATTCCTGGTTTGGATATTGAGATTGTGGAGCATAGATTTTCGTTAAAGCCAGAATGCCCACCGGTCAAGCAGAAGTTGAGAAGAACTCATCCTAATATGGAAGTAAAGATCAAAAAGGAAGGGCACAAATATATTGATGCTAGTTTTCTTGTAACCTCCGAATATCCGCACGGTCTCCTGCCTACATACCTCGTCTGGAACGAGGATCAGGGCGATGTAGTTCCCCTGAAAGGGAAAGAAATTCTAGCCAGAAACCAAGGGAGACACACTACCAGGGAGCTGTACTCGAGCCTAGTGTTATCATGCATCATTGCCCTATGTTGTGGTTTCTACCTACTTGCACAACAGCAAGCTAATCCTATCCAGGAAGAAAGCAAGCATGCAAGCATCAACAAAATAAAACAAACATTCCACATAGCACACACTATATCCAGTCAAGTGAGGCTCAAACAAGGGTAGACTGCCGAGGCAAGTCATCTGTACAGAGGTAGTATTAGCTCTTAACCTTGCCATTGAGGGGCTAAGGTGAAGCTGATGAAAGGTGAGTGAAGATTAGACTTCACAGCTCTTATCCCTGATCAGGGAGAGCTTCAGACAAAGGAGCGTGGGTCCAGAATGGAGGGACCCTTCTACGCTCAAGACTCTGACACAACTGTACAAAGTACAAGATCTTGGGTTTGTGTCCCAATGCATCAACACAGTGGTGTGAGCAGAGGGACGACTCAACAGAATAGCGGGGGATAGATTGCATATCCCTTGGATTCCGCCAATTGCCTCATAGAGGTCTTCACCTGCTTGGCACAAAAGTAAACAATCACAGACATCGCCTCTTAAGGAGGACTTCAGACAGTTGCCTGGCCAAGTAACAGGCCAGGTCTTCCAGACTACATGGAGACAAGAGAGTCTACCTCAATTGGTTTTAAAAACCAAGCAGCAGCAAGCAAGTTCTTAAAGAACTGTAAGCGACTAAATGTACCTGAAATCAATCAAGTATCATCAGTACTCAGACAAATCAACAATAAACAGCAAAAGTCAATATATACAGTCAACTCAAGTTAATGCACATAAGTGCAAGCCATGAGCTCAAGCTCAAGCATCAAACCTACAACACAAAGCCAATGTTAGTTCACAACATCAAACAATCTCAATTTACAACTTGAGTTTTTCTCCTTAAGCCTTTTGCATTTCAACCTGAAAATCCAAACCAGGTGTGAGAAACTAGACCACTAGGCCAAGCCTAGGGTCCAAAGGGGATGAAAAAATCAAAACAGCAAGTGAAATTTATCCAAAATCACATTCAAACAAATCAAAAGCCAATGCAATTGGTCCCATGCTCATATCAATCACCATTATCATTTTATGCACAATTTAACATCAATCATGCAATTTGCAACTCCAAAAGACCAAACAGAACTATCTCAATCAAAAGCATACCAAAACAATTCAATTAATTCCACGAAAATTCACACCTAAACAGGACACATTCAATGTATAGCATGTCAATTTTCAGCTCAATTGGACAAAAGAAAGTAGGTCAATGAAAATCAAGAAGTCCAGACACATTTATACAAGCCAATTCAAGGCATCAACACAAGCATCAAATTCCATAAATCATAAAACAGTGACAACATCTAAGAAATGAATGGGATCAAAACCATGATGTCCTATAATGTGTCTACAATGCTCACACCAAATTTCATCTTCATCCAATACACTATGAGAATTTCAAAAACAAAATGCCAACATGTGTCACACAAATTCACAAAATGAGCCAACAGAGAAGAAAATTATCAATCAATTAGAAAACTCCATCAAAAATTCCAGCAAACGTCACATGTAATATTGACATATCAATGTTCATTCACACAAAAAATTGGAGCAATTCAACATTCCTAAGCCAGGCAAATAAAATCATGAAGTCAGCAGAAATCCAAACAAGTCAACACATGGTAGCAAGATGAGCATCAACTTCAATCAAATGCCAAACAGTGAAAACAATTAAGAAATGAATGGGACCAAAGCCAAACTACATCTAAACATGTTATGAATCACTCCATCAAATTTCACATTCATATGATATGGTATGAGCATTTCACAAGACTTGGAAGACAAACACTCAAACAAAGCCCTAAAAATGCTAAACAGCAATCAAAAATCTCAATTAAATGGAAAATGAATCAACAATTCGTACAAAAAATCATGGTGAAACTAGACATATACAAGACACAGCATGCAAAATTTGAGATCAATTGGAAAAGCATAGGCATGTCAAATAAATTCATGAAATTGACCTAACCTAGTGTGAGACAAATTGTCACACTCAACTTGCACACATCATATCTACCAAACCAGGGATCCAAAATTCACAAACTATACATCAAAATAACCAGCAAGGAGTCAAGAATTATCATGTGAAATTTCATTCAATTTGGATAATGTATGAGTATTTCATGTTAAAAATGGTGAAACATACACAAAATACACACAAGTCAAAGATCAATAGGCAAAGTCAAAAAATCCACCAAGCACAACTTGAGCTATCATACCTATAAAAAACTAGAGAAAATTATGAATCTAACAAAAAAACTCCCACTAAATTTGGATTAGAATTGGATTTTTTATGAATTTTTTAAGATTTGTTAATTATGTGAAATAATTATTTAAGGATTAAATGAATTAATTAAGTGCTAATGGCAGAACTGTAATTATCTCTATCCAAGCCAAAACGCGCAGCACAACTTAATGACGTGGCAGCGCTTCATTGGACGGTTTCTTGGCGGTAAACAGAAAATTGAAAGGAGCCAGCGCTGAAACGGATTGAAGCGAAAAATTTCCCAGAATCCTTCACGTTCTTCGCCTGTTCTTGTGTTCATCACTACCAGCTTCGGTCACGAGCGAATCTCAACGAAAATACGCAAGCAAAATACCGTTCTCTTCGTCTCTCAACCTAGATCACAAATATGCTAATGATTTCTCCTAACTCTCACTGTAGCGACGGGATCGAGCATTTTAAGTTAAGCACATCAAACTTCGAATTGCAATAACTCTCTCTATAGTTAACCAAATCAAACACTACAAGTTGCACGTTAACCTATGATGAACGAACTACCAAATGCATATGACAATTCAAGAAATGGTGAGATTCGAAAATTAACCTTAGGTTGAAGACAGCTGTGGATCTTGATGTATTTTGCTCCAATTATCCAAAACAGATGCAGCACCAGGTTCAGGAAGTTGAATAGAGAAAGATCCTTGGCTCGAGGTAGCTCCAAATGTGAGAATTCTCAAAATGCCATTGTTGAGCTCATGATGAACAGTTGCGATTCTTGGAGTATTTTGCACAAATTCAATGAAACAGATGGAGATGAAGGTTCAAGGAGCACGAATCAAAAAGAATTTTGCAATTTGGTTGAGATTTGATGAAGATTTGGTGAGAAAAAGTGATGAAGA
Organism: Lathyrus oleraceus; assembly: GCF_024323335.1. Taxonomy (NCBI): domain Eukaryota; kingdom Viridiplantae; phylum Streptophyta; class Magnoliopsida; order Fabales; family Fabaceae; genus Lathyrus; species Lathyrus oleraceus. The sequence continues at coordinate 185,239,069 of NC_066584.1, read as the reverse complement.
TTTTTGGAGAATTTGAGAGGTTCTTGGTGAAATTCTGTTAGATTTCTTGAGAATTGTGATTATGATCACCAATTCAGTTACAATTAGTAACTTATACTCCACCTTAATCCAATGCACTAATCTCAATTAGCAAAATTCAAGTAATTAGCATAATGTGAAACTTAAGTGAAAGTTCCAAAATGGCCTTGCCAAATATTGCCATGTGACAGCTCATGACAGCTCAAACAACTTCTAATTTGCATTTGGAGAGTGTTGCAAAAAGTCCCATCTCAAAATTCCATGTATTTCTCAAATTGGACCATTTTCCCCTTGGATTTTAATTGTTGCACTTGAAAATTAACCTTTTGCATTGAGCATTTTTGATGAATTTTGATTATGCACCATGAAAGTACATGTGAAATGGAGTTTGCTCATAAAAATATCATCCATTTTGGACATTCCATGTGAAAGTTATGCCACTTTGATTATAGGCATTTTTGGAAAATGAATGGGCCATAACTTGCCAACCATACATGGGAATTTCAAGTTCTTGGACTTTTTGGAAAGGTGAGAACAAGATCTTCAACTTTCATGTTGAACAAATTTTCATTTGAAGCTTTTTTTGACACGTAATTTTGTGATGAAAAACTTTTCATTTTTGGAAACTTCCATTACAAGTCACTTTCCATTTTTGGCAATTTTTGTCCTGACTTTATTTTCTTCATTCTTGAGCTTTGACATGTCAAATGAAACTTGTTTCAACATGACTGAAGTGTATCCAACTCTCTCCCACCTCCAAATCCATAAAATCAAGCACAGTTGACCACAATTGACTTTTTCAACTGATAGATGAATTTGGTAATGCACTGATCCATCTGAGCCCCAATTCTCTGATGAAATGGCTCAATGGTGAAATCCTAGCCTCCATAAGCTCAATACAAACATGAAATGATCCCCATATCCATCACAGACCCCATCTCCTGCACAAACCCTGATTGGCCCAATGCAACTGATTAGGGTTGACCAGTGGTCAAAACCCTAATCTCAAGGTATATGATCAATCTTCTTGAATCTTCTGGATGATATCAAGACCATGATGATGATGATGTATCACTTCAACCAAGATCAAGACCAATCCCCTTGAGAAATCAAAAACCCTAATTTATAGCCCAATCCTCAGATGGCTAATGATCAGTCAATAAAACCCTAGGCTTGCATCTCCACCTCTTATCTTCTGACCAAGACTTAGGAGGATAACTTGCACAATGTAACCACATGATATGCAATATGCAATGCCTAATGACCTAAAATGATATGCAAATATGTTAAGCCAGTCCCAAGAGAGGAGGGCAAATTTTGAGGTGTTACAGCTGCCCCTATTCAATCCACTGTGAACCTGTCGATATGAATAGCCTCGGCTTTTAGATGATCAGGATGAAGAGTGATTGAATACCAAGAACAGACGAACAATTTGCACTCTGATGGGAAAATAATTAACAACGCCTGTCAGAATCGGCGAAGAACACAATCTTGAAGAAGAATCCGTCTGGAACGGAGAAAGTCGGCCTGATCACCGAAACAACAACACCAACCTGGATATCAAAATAAATGGTAACGCAGGGATAACCATGGCCTGAACACCACATCCACTGAGGATTATTATTTTCTTTTTTATGCTTTTCTTGAACCCCGAAAATTTTCTGATGATTTCTCCCTTTTTTTATTTTCTTGAACCCCAAAATTTCTTTTTTGCGCAAATGATCCCCGATCACTGCATTTGAACCCCGTTCTCCTGTTTGCCAACATAATGAACCCCATTCTCCAGTTTGAACCCCAGTCGCCCGACGATTACTCGCGATCGCCAATGTGAACCCCATCTCCAGAAAACACCTCGTGTCCCCTTTTCTCCATTTGAACCCCGCTCTCCAGAAAATGCCTCAACACTTCCCTTTCTCCATTTGAACCCCGATCTCCAGAAAATATCGCAACATTTCCTTTTCCCCATTTGAACCCCGCTCTCCAATTTCTTGTGATAATTCCGCTGGCAACGTCGGAAATAACACCAAACACCACTCTGACGGCGATATATCAGAGGGTACACCTTCACAAAGGAAGGTAACATGTGCATCTCATCATCCGAAGACACCCATAACGACTTCCATTGGCATCCGCCAAAGTCTAAGGTGACACATGAACAGAAGATAATCCTGAGGACCTCATCCTGGATATAATCTTCAACTCCAATCTCCATATGAACCCCAGAAAATGCCTCAACATTTCCTTTTCTCCGGTTGAACCCCGAAAATCGCGCTGATCGCGTAACATCCTTCGATTTCACTTCCATCTCCGTTTGACGGAAAAGATTCACCCGGTATCGTACTACTGGAGAACATTGCTGATCTGACGTCATGATGCTAAACTCCTCAGAGTAACCCCTTCAACCAGACACTAACTAATGACTGGGAAGAAACTCGACGTTTACTGGACATCGAACAATGATGTTTACCTGACACCAAAGAAAGCTCGACCAAACACTTACTGATGACTGGGAGGAAACACGACGTTTACCGGACATCAAACAATGATGTTTACAGGCATCAAACAATGATGTTTACAGGACATCGAACAATGATGTTGACAGGCATCAAACAATGATGTTGACAGGACATCGAACAATGATGTTGACAGGCATCAAACAAGGATGTTGACAGGCATCAAACAATGATGTTGACAGGCATCAAACAAGGATGTTGACAGGACATCGTACAATGATCGACCAGACATTAAACAATGACTGGGAAATAACTCGACGTTTACTGGACATCGAATGATGATGTTTACTGACACCAAAGAAAGCTCGACCAGACACTTACTGATGACTGGGAAATAACTCGACGTTTACTGGACATCGAATGATGATGTTTACTGACACCAAAGAAAGCTCGACCAGACACTTACTGATGACTGGGAAATACTGTTGCTCCAAACTCACAATGCTGAACTCCTCGGAGTATCGTCTTCACTGTCCGGCAAAACCAAATCTCAAGCGGTAACCACGGCTCAAGTCGCGCTGATCGCGTAACATTTCTATCTTTGTCCGACGGAAAAGTTCCCTCCAGCATCGCACTACTGAGGAATATTGCTGATCTGACGTCATGATGTTAAACCCATCAGAGTAACATCTTCCAACTTCTGTCGAAACCACCTCTCAAACAATAACCACAACTTGAGACTAGCCTATGCTTGCAATGCATGACTGATTTTTCTGCGTAATGCTCCATAATTATGGAAATGCTACGCGATTTATTATGCAATATGCTATGCTTATTCTACATGATGAATGCATAAAAAGTATCCCCCTCAAGGGACTCTTCCGGGGAGCACGAGACACTCTGTTGAGGAACTCGTCAATACTCCGATCTCCACCCCGCTGGGGAATAGCACTACTGCTGCTGGGAAAAGGTAACCCTTGCTGGGGAAGAACCTCCTTTGCACCCAATCCGCTCAGGAAACCGCTGGGGATAAGAACCACCAACACCCTGTGGGGATATCTCGATCCTTGACTTGCCGAGGATATACATCCCAACTCTGCTTTGGGGAACCCTCACAGATACCTGGCGCTTTCACTGGGGAAATGCTCACAGATAACTCTGCCGGGAAACAGCCACCTCCAGACCTGGCGACTGGAGAAGCATTGATTTGACACCTGCTGGGGATAACCATCCTGACCCTGCTAGGAAAGCGAATGCCACTCCGCTGGGGACAACCCATGCAATCCATAGGTAGAATCAACTCAGCTGGAGATATATGTCATTGAAACCCGCTCCACTCGGGGATAACAACCTTCGGGCCTGGCTGCTGAGGAAACACCGTTTTCAACCTGCCGGGGATAACCATCCTGACTCGGCTAGGGGAACCATAGACCTTGGATCTGCTGGGGAGTTAGTCCTCTAATTCTGCTTGGGGATATAGCTGGGGAAATGAGAAAAGTTGGTACAGAACACCCGTCGACTCATCGAACCATGGTATCCACCTCCCAATCTCGTATCGGCTTTCCACTTTTGAGAACTCCCAGACTCGTCTGGACCTTTTCTGCTCCATCATCTTGTATTCCCAACCGCTTCGCGCTCGACGGAGAGCGAACTCCTGGGGCTTATACAGATTTTTCAATTTTCCGACTTTGAAGAGTCTTCTTGATTAATTCCCAGGGTCGTCGGACGTCTCTCGTCGTCTCTGCACTGTTCTCCAACTTGCTTGTCCCTGATGGGACTCCGCGGGGAACTTCTACAGACTTTCCAATCTTCCGACTTTGAAGAGTCTTCTTGATATCATTCAAGGATCGTCGTACGTCTCAACGTCTCTTCGTCATCCCTTCATATTCATTCGTCCCTGATTAGACTCCATGGGGATTTCTTTTTTGTCGACAAGCTTCCACATCACAACCTGCAAGCGAGTGAAAATACCTAACAGTTCCTGCAAAACAGATCGTTAGATAAAACCGTGCCCCAGGCGTGTCAAGATTTCAACACTTGGGTCACTCAACCTTCCAAATAAGATTTCAAGTTTTCAATCTTCTAAACATGCATCGGAAGGGACCTATATGTTTTAAAATGCAAGATTCTTTATCAAAAATATCTGGATGTTTTTGCAATCAAAGCGGTAATGAAAACAAAAAACAAAATTATTTGACTGAATATGCATTTTATTGATTGAAAATTGTGTGGCTCAAACCGAGCAATACAAAGGAAGCAATTCCTGAAAAGAGGTAATTGCGCACAAAAGGAAAAAATCTATCCTAATGGCAATGTGAAACCCGTGATCTTATCGAGTTCCAACTCGGTTACACCCCATATGTCCTCAGACTCTCCGTGCTTTCTGCCTTCTGAACAAGACGCTTCTGATTGATCCCTACCGGGTATTATCCATGATGCTTTAACCAAAGCGCAAACGATCATGCTAGACGCAGTTGTTCGTTTCAATCCCTCTTTTTCCTGGACCGCCCTTTCGGGTCTTCAGTCCACCGGGATACCCTTTTTGCCCAAGTCGCCTTTTCAGGTTTTCGACTTGCCGGGTGTGCAGTTTTTTTCATTTTATCCCTAATTTTTGCCCGAACCTTTCTTTCTGTTTTTTGGTTCGCCGGGATGCCCATTTTTGCCTGGACTATTTTATTCTTTTCGTCCAGCGGGTCTCTTCATACGAAGTATTTTTTAACTGCGTCCGCATTCACGGGGGTGGAAAATCTTCGCCATCCATGGTCGTTAACAACAAGGCTCCGCCAGAGAAAACCTTCTTGACCACGAACGGACCTTCATAATTCGGTGTCCGTTTGCCCCTTCGATCGTTTTGAGGAGGAAGGATCCTTTTCAGCACCATATCACCCACGTGATATACCCGAGGTCGTACCTTTCTGTCAAAAGCACGCTTCATCCTTTGCTGGTATAACTGCCCATGACAGATGGCTGCCAGCCTCTTTTCTTCGATCAGGCTCACTGAGTGAGAAAGGCGCTTGCCCCAGTAGATGCACACATCGAGGTTCGGCACCCAGGATACAAACTTCGTACTCAGCCACCATCGTTGGTGCATTCAAATGCTATCCGGGCAACAAAAGGAATGTGAGATCCTTTCGGCATTACCAAAGCGGCACTAACTCTTTCACATTAACCCCATCAGACATCAGAATCCGTTCGGATTCGGGGTCAGGCCCCTCCTCCGGGATCGGTCACTCTCAATCTTTCGATTGGAGCACCTCGAGATGCCCTCATCAGGGAACTCAAACTTCATCGGTTGATAATCCACCATGGGTTGCGGAGCGATGTAATCAGACAATACACCCCTTGATCGCTTTCTGAGAGATGTACTGGATATCGTATTTAATCAAAATCATTTGCCCTCTTGCAACCCGTCCGGTCATTGCTGGCTCTTCAAAACTCTACCTGATCAGATCCATCTCGAAATCCACAAAGTGGTATGAACCAGCATATACTGTCTCGGTCGGCGAGCAGCCTATGCCAAAGTACATCAAGTTCCCCGAGCAGTGAATGTATTGTTTCACAGTCGGTAAACTTTTTGCTAAGGTAAATTGCATGCTCTTTTCGACAAGACTCGTCATGCTGCCCCAGTACACACCCCATAGACCCCTCGAAGGCTGTCAAGTACAAGATTAACAGTCTCTCTCCCTAGGGAGGCAACAGAATCGGAGGTTCCTGCAACTTATTCTTTTATTTTTCAATGCCCCTTGGCAATCATTATTTCACCTGACCGTTTGATCCGTTTTTTTTCAACAGCTTGAATATGGGTTCATACGTGGCTGTTAGATAAGATGTGAACCATGACATGTAGTTCAATCTATCTAAGAAACCACGAGCCTCTCTTTTATTTTTCCGGTTCAGGCATTTCTCTTATTACTCTTTATTTTTTTTATTATTTTTTTTTTTAAGCAGGATCAACCTCGGATTCCTCTCTGACAATAAACCCCAACAGCTTACCGGATCGCACTCTGATAGTGCACTTATCTGAATTCAACCTCAGTTTGAATTATCTCAACCGGTCAAACGACTTGCCCCGGTCTGCCAGATGCCCCTCTCCTGTTTGGGACTTTGCTATCATGTCATCAACATAGCATTGGATTTCATGATGAATCATATCATGAAACAAAGTCGCCATGGCTCTCTGATAAGTAGCACCGGCATTCTGCTCCTCTAGAGGACAGTCTCCTCTCCATGGTAGCTTGCGAGCAACGACACCAGTATCCGACCCTGGCATATCCCGACATGACCAGGTGAAGGTATCCACATGCTCCTTCAACAGGGCTACCATTCTGTTCTCGACTTGCCTCTGAAGCGGCCCTAACTTTCATTTCTTTTCTGACCTCGGCAGTATACATGTTAACAAGCTCGAGTCGCTCCTCGTGCGGCTAAATCATCTTCTCCTCTTGTTTCGACAACCTGGCTAATTCCAGTAGATCACAATCTTCTTCGCCTTCTTCTTCGGCATGATAGATCGGTTTGTCGAAGTCATATGAGGTGTAACCAAATTGTTATCAACGAGATCCGGAGAATTATTTTTGAATTTGGAACGAGACAAATCAAAAAGAGAAAAATGAAAATAAACATTGCCATTTTTATTTGTTTTTAAACTGCAAAAATAAATGAAAAACAGGGAACACCGCTTTTTGACTGAAAAACATCCATTTATTAATGATGCGAATTTGCAAATTTAAACATGAGGTGGCCCTTACAATGAACCAGTACGTGTCGGGAAACACGTATGGCTTTCATGCAAATAACATTGAGAAACAAGAAACATTACTCTTCCGGATGAGTGACGGTGCTGATCTTTTTAGGCCTTCCAGCTTCCTGGTACGCACGATTTTATCCACGACTCCAGCTCGCGGTCGCTGTCACTCTCTTCACCCACTGTATAGGCGTGATCTGAATCTAGCATTCCAGCACTGACAAAGGTGAACGACGGACGACGTCCTCTGTTCTGCTCAGACGAGTCTTGACCTGGATGATAACCAATCCCAAACATATCCGCCTTTACCACAATGCCTATGATCTGTCCCCAGCCTGGGATCCCTCCATTTCTCACCACTTCCACCGCCTGTTTGTAAGAAGAAATGGACGGCTTTTTCCCTTTCTCAACACCAACGGCATTTTTCACCTTGATGGTTTCAACTGCCAGACTGGGTACTTTACACCTTACATCGTCCGTTTCTACTTTCATCTTTCTCTGGACCGATTCCCCAATTACTACACACCCCTTTGTAGCGATGGCCGCACAAAAATCATCAACACGAGGGAAAGCTCCATTTTTCGTCGGGCGTTTTGGAACCACATACATGGGCATTCTTAACTGATCCTTCTCAGTCACCTCTATCCCTTTCTTGTCCTTTGACATCATCTCCACTTTTACAGGACCATGCCTTGTCACGGGGTTAGCACTATCATCTGCCGTCGATGCAAAATTGATTGCCTTAGAATCCATCAAGTCCTGGACCACATGCTTAAAAGCTTTGCAATCCTCAACATGATGTCCGGGTGCCCCAGCATGGAACTCACACCTGACATTCTCATCATAACTGGCAACCCTCTGATCCGGTTTCCCTGGAACCAATATCCTTGGCTGCACCAACCCAAGATCCTTCAACTTTTTAAACAAAGAGGCGTAAGTCGCAGGCGGCTTATCGAAATGACGGTCCGTCGTCCTCCTTCTCACTTGGCCCACTGCTCTTTGTATCCTCTGTTGAGGTGGTGATTGCCGCTGTTGTGCAGATTGATTACTAGTAGGGATTGTTACCGTATCAGCATATGGGTGATAACGATCCTTACCGCGCTCTCTTTTGGCCTGCACACCACCTGATTCAACTTCCTTCTCAAGATGACCATTGCCAGAGGGCTTCTTTGCTACAAAGCCAGAGGGATTTGTTACTTCGGATGGCGGAGCCTTTTCCTGAACTTTCTCCTTGATCATCCAGCCCTCAATCCTTTCCAATCTCTCGGCCATGGCTTTCTGCCCCAAGGCAAGCCCTTGCACAACACTGAACAAATCCCTCACCATCTCTTTCAGTTCGAGGATGTTGGCGTTGGGAGGATCCATCAGTTTGGATTTGTTGCCCCTAGCAGGATATCTGAGCAAACAAGCTATGCGCACCAGTTGACACCTACAAAACAGCAAATGGGTTAGTATGACTCACACATGCACCATCTATCCATATGAGGAAAACTCTGTCCTTTGATTCTGGCTTCATCGAGACAGATAATATTTTGACATCCACATTCTGAAATTCAAGATGTCTCTCCACCAGATTCTCAATCAATAATACTCCCCATATGGCTAGACATAGGCTCGATGCATATGAATGCAAAATGAGAATGATGCAGATGTATGAATGCAATGCATTGCCATCCTCCAAGTCCTCTGATCATCTGTTGCACTGAAGCCTCGATCTCTGAATCGATCACAACCATATGAAGGCTGATTAACCATAGATCTGACTCAAGGGTTCCGAAATAAACGGAAGTCAGATACATCATCATCATCACCAAACAATCTCTGAGCAGATACCCATAACCATCTGAATCGGCCCGGGGAATCCTGAAATAAACGGATCCCCACTGATAAATAACTCGGACAGCACTCCGGCGTCTCGGCAATAAATGACCATAAATCCGACTCATAAATAGGACCCTGATCAACGGCTGAACCATTAGTCACCACCAAAGTCACCATCAGAACATGCATCTGTAAGAATCACCCTTCCCTCACAGGTAAATTCTAATCAGGTCATCCTAAGGCGGATAATAGTCTCGACAATCGGACAGAGATACTCAATGGGTTTGCCCTTTCGGGTGTGCCATTGTAGCTCCCTTAAGATCGTCTAAACCAAAGATCCGGGAAATGATCGGTCACCAGAGTCAATAGTTCAAATGAAGTAACTCAACCAAAGTGGAGTACCCCACAGAGGAAAGCGCTATCAAATGAACCTCGTCTGGCTTGTGGCATGTCTCGTTGCAACAATATGCTGATAAAGCAAATGAGGAATGTGAGACCACACTAATCCTAGGTGTATACTCGGGCCTGGGTTTTAGTCCCACTCAGAACACCCACCCCAAAACAAAGGAACCACCTGCACAGAGAACGGCAACAATGATAGTATGATGCATGCAAATATTTATGCAAATATATACACAGTCAGAATAATAAATGCAATAAATAAACACAACACAAGCAACCTAAACTATCCTAAAACGCTAGGAGAGACTCGCTTAGGGAAGATGGACCAGCACAGGTCAACATCTCTCGGCTTCCCCAGCAGAGTCGCCAGCTGTCGCATCCGCGAAAAACAACCGGCGGGCTAAAACAAAAAAAAACAAACAGAGCCGCCACTGCGCGTTATTTATCCCAAGATAGGGAAAGGAAACGCTCAGAGAAACCTGGAAAAAGCATGGTCTCGCGACCAAAGAGAAAGGGTAAGGGAGTCGGTTACGCAAGGGGAAGGTATTAGCACCCCTCACGTCCGTCGTACTCCACGGGATCCACGCTCTAAAGAAAGAATAGGTTGCTAAAACAAACAGACATCACACACACACGCACCGAAGACAACACAGGTGGGTTTAAGAGGAAGAGGGCTCGCTAGGACATCACGTCCTATGCCTACGTATCTCGTCTGGAACGAGAATCAGAGCTTCCGTAGTTCGGCTCACGCACGCCAAACAAGACACACACACCCACAGGCAAACCTGGAACCCGAATGCCAATCGCTGGACTTACATCGGCTTCCGAACCAAACGAACACAATCAGGATACGTACAGCCAATCGCTGGGCTTACGTCCATATCCTGACACACAAGCAGTTTGACAAGCAAACGCACACAAAAAAGAAAAAAGTGCCCGGAGAGACCTCGCACGGTCTCCTTCCTACATACCTCGTCTGGAATGAGGATCAGGGCGATGTAGTTCCCCTGAAAGGGAAAGAAATTCTAGCCAGAAACCAAGGGAGACACACTACCAGGGAGCTGTACTCGAGCCTAGTGTTATCATGCATCATTGCCCTATGTTGTGGTTTCTACCTACTTGCACAACAGCAAGCTAATCCTATCCAGGAAGAAAGCAAGCATGCAAGCATCAACAAAATAAAACAAACATTCCACATAGCACACACTATATCCAGTCAAGTGAGGCTCAAACAAGGGTAGACTGCCGAGGCAAGTCATCTGTACAGAGGTAGTATTAGCTCTTAACCTTGCCATTGAGGGGCTAAGGTGAAGCTGATGAAAGGTGAGTGAAGATTAGACTTCACAGCTCTTATCCCTGATCAGGGAGAGCTTCAGACAAAGGAGCGTGGGTCCAGAATGGAGGGACCCTTCTACGCTCAAGACTCTGACACAACTGTACAAAGTACAAGATCTTGGGTTTGTGTCCCAATGCATCAACACAGTGGTGTGAGCAGAGGGACGACTCAACAGAATAGCGGGGGATAGATTGCATATCCCTTGGATTCCGCCAATTGCCTCATAGAGGTCTTCACCTGCTTGGCACAAAAGTAAACAATCACAGACATCGCCTCTCAAGGAGGACTTCAGAAAGTTGCCTGGCCAAGTAACAGGCCAGGTCTTCCAGACTACATGGAGACAAGAGAGTCTACCTCAATTGGTTTTAAAAACCAAGCAGCAACAAGCAAGTTCTTAAAGAACTGTAAGCGACTAAATGTACCTGAAATCAATCAAGTATCATCAGTACTCAGACAAATCAACAATAAACAGCAAAAGTCAATCTATACAGACAACACAAGTTAATGCACATAAGTGCAAGCCATGAGCTCAAGCTCAAGCATCAAACCTACAATACAAAGCCAATGTTAGTTCACAACATCAAACAATCTCAATTTACAACTTGAGTTTTTCTCCTTAAGCCTTTTGCATTTCAACCTAAAAATCCAAACCAGATGTGAGAAACTAGACCACTAGGCCAAGCCTAGGGTCCAAAGGGGATGAAAAAATCAAAACAGCAAGTGAAATTTATCCAAAATCACATTCGAACAAATCAAAAGCCAATGCAATTGGTCCCATGCTCATATCAATCACCATTATCATTTTATGCACAATTTAACATCAATCATGCAATTTGCAACTCCAAAAGACCAAACAGAACTATCTCAATCAAAAGCATACCAAAACAATTCAATTAATTCCACAAAAATTCACACCTAAACAGGACACATTCAATGTATAGCATGTAAATTTTCAGCTCAATTGGACAAAATAAAGTAGGTCAATGAAAATCAAGAAGTCCAGACACATTTATACAAGCCAATTCAAGGCATCAACACAAGCATCAAATTCCATAAATCATAAAACAGTGACAACATCTAAGAAATGAATGGGATCAAAACCATGATGTCCTATAATGTGTCTACAATGCTCACACCAAATTTCATCTTCATCCAATGCACTATGAGAATTTCACAAACAAAATTCCAACATGTGTCACACAAATTCACAAAATGAGCCAACAGAGAAGAAAATTATCAATCAATTAGAAAACTCCATCACAAATTCCAGCAAAAATCACATGTAATCTTGACATATCAATGTTAATTCACACAAAAAATTGGAGCAATTCAACATTCCTAAGCCAGGCAAATAAAATCATGAAGTCAGCAGAAATCCAAACAAGTCAACACATGGTAGCAAGATGAGCATCAACTTCAATCAAATGCCAAACAGTGAAAACAATTAAGAAATGAATGGGACCAAAGCCAAACTACATCTAAACATGTTATGAATCACTCCATCAAATTTCACATTCATATGATATGGTATGAGCATTTCACAAGACTTGGAAGACAAACACTCAAACAAAGCCCTAAAAATGCTAAACAGCAATCAAAAATCTCAATTAAATGGAAAATGAATCAACAATTCGTACAAAAAATCATGGTGAAACTAGACATATACAAGACACAACATGCAAAATTTGAGATCAATTGGAAAAGCATAGGCATGTCAAATAAATTCATGAAATTGACCTAACCTAGTGTGAGACAAATTGTCACACTCAACTTGCACACGTCATATCTACCAAACCAGGGATCCAAAATTTACAAACTATACATCAAAATAACCAGCAAGGAGTCAAGAATTATCATGTGAAATTTCATTCAATTTGGATAATGTATGAGTATTTCATGTTAAAAATGGTGAAACATACACAAAATGCACACAAGTCAAAGATCAATAGGCAAAGTCAAAAAATCCACCAAGCACAACTTGAGCTATCATACCTATAAAAAACTAGAGAAAATTATGAATCTAACAAAAAAACTCCCACTAAATTTGGATTAGAATTGGATTTTTTATGAATTTTTAAAGATTTGTTAATTATGTGAAATAATTATTTAAGGATTAAATGAATTAATTAAGTGCTAATGGCAGAACTGTAATTATCTCTATCCAAGCCAAAACGCGCAGCACAACTTAATGACGTGGCAGCGCTTCATTGGACGGTTTCTTGGCGGTAAACAGAAAATTGAAAGGAGCCAGCGCTGAAACGGATTGAAGCGAAAAATTTCCCAGAATCCTTCACGTTCTTCGCCTGTTCTTGTGTTCATCACTACCAGCTTCGGTCACGAGCGAATCTCAACGAAAATACGCAAGCAAAATACCGTTCTCTTCGTCTCTCAACCTAGATCACAAATATGCTAATGATTTCTCCTAACTCTCACTGTAGCGACGGGATCGAGCATTTTAAGTTAAGCACATCAAACTTCGAATTGCAATAACTCTCTCTATAGTTAACCAAATCAAACACTACAAGTTGCACGTTAACCTATGATGAACGAACTACCAAATGCATATGACAATTCAAGAAATGGTGAGATTCGAAAATTAACCTTAGGTTGAAGACAGCTGTGGATCTTGATGTATTTTGCTCCAATTATCCAAAACAGATGCAGCACCAGGTTCAGGAAGTTGAATAGAGAAAGATCCTTGGCTCGAGGTAGCTCCAAATGTGAGAATTCTCAAAATTCCATTGTTGAGCTCATGATGAACAATTGCGATTCTTGGAGTATTTTGCACAAATTCAATGAAACAGATGGAGATGAAGGTTCAAGGAGCACGAATCAAAAAGAATTTTGCAATTTGGTTGAGATTTGATGAAGATTTGGTGAGAAAAAGTGATGAAGATTTTTGGAGAATTTGAGAGGTTCTTGGTGAAATTCTGTTATATTTCTTGAGAATTGTGATTATGATCACCAATTCAGTTACAATTAGTAACTTATACTCCACCTTAATCCAATGCACTAATCTCAATTAGCAAAATTCAAGTAATTAGCATAATGTGAAACTTAAGTGAAAGTTCCAAAATGGCCTTGCCAAATATTGCCATGTGACAGCTCATGACAGCTCAAACAACTTCTAATTTGCATTTGGAGAGTGTTGCAAAAAGTCCCATCTCAAAATTCCATGTATTTCTCAAATTGGACCATTTTCCCCTTGGATTTTAATTGTTGCACTTGAAAATTGACCTTTTGCATTGACCATTTTTGATGAATTTTGATTATGCACCATGAAAGTACATGTGAAATGGAGTTTGCTCATAAAAATATCATCCATTTTGGACATTCCATGTGAAAGTTATGCCACTTTGATTTAGGCATTTTTGGAAAATGAATGGGCCATAACTTGCCAACCATACATGGGAATTTCAAGTTCTTGGACTTTTTGGAAAGGTGAGAACAAGATCTTCAACTTTCATGTTGAACAAATTTTCATTTGAATCTTTTTTTGACACGTAATTTTGTGATGAAAAACTTTCCATTTTTGGAAACTTCCATTACAAGTCACTTTCCATTTTTGGTAATTTTTGTCCTGACTTTATTTTCTTCATTCTTGAGCTTTGACATGTCAAATGAAACTTGTTTCAACATGACTGAAGTGTATCCAACTCTCTCCCACCTCCAAATCCATAAAATCAAGCACAGTTGACCACAGTTGACTTTTTCAACTGATAGATGAATTTGGCAATGCACTGATCCATCTGAGCCCCAATTCTCTGATGAAATGGCTCAATGGTGAAACCCTAGCCTCCATAAGCTCAATACAAACATGAAATGATCCCCATATCCATCACAGACCCCATCTCCTGCACAAACCCTGATTGGCCCAATGCAACTGATTAGGGTTGACCAGTGGTCAAAACCCTAATCTCAAGGTATATGATCAATCTTCTCGAATCTTCTGGATGATATCAAGACCATGATGATGATGATGTATCACTTCAACCAAGATCAAGACCAATCCCCTTGAGAAATAAAAAACCCTAATTTATAGCCCAATCCTCAGATGGCTAATGATCAGTCAATAAAACCCTAGGCTTGCATCTCCACCTCTTATCTTCTGACCAAGACTTAGGAGGATAACTTGCACAATGTAACCACATGATATGCAATATGCAATGCCTAATGACCTAAAATGATATGCAAATATGTTAAGCCAGTCCCAAGAGAGGAGGGCAAATTTTGAGGTGTTACACTAAGAAAGATGGAAAAGTCCGCATGTGTGTTGATTATAGAGATTTGAACAAAGCTAGTCTGAAAGACAATTTTCCTCTGCCACACATTGATATATTGGTAGACAATACAGCTAAATTCAAAGTCTTTTTCGTTTATGGACGGATTTTCCGATTATATTCAGATCAAAGTGGAACCTGAAGATATGGAGAAGACCACATTCATTACACCCTGGGGAACATTCTATTATAGAGTGATGCCTTTCGATTTAAAGAATGCTGGTGCAATATACCAGAAAGCTATGACCATTCTTTTCCATGATATGATGCATAAAGAAATTGAGGTTTATGTTGATGATATGATTGTTAAATCTAATGATGAAGAAGAGCATGTTGAGAATTTGTTGAAGTTATTCCAGCGTTTGAGGAAATATAAACTCCGATTGAATCCCAATAAGTGTACTTTTGGTGTTCGCTCTGGTAAGTTGTTGGGCTTTATTGTCAGCGAGAAGGGTATTGAGGTTGATCCTGGCAAGGTTAAAGCAATACAAGAGATGTCTGCACCCAAAACTGAGAAGCAAGTCAGAGGTTTTCTCGACCGCTTGAACTATATCTCAAGATTTATATCGCATATGATTGCCACATGTGCACCTATTTTCAAGCTTCTTCGGAAAGATCAGTCTTGTGATTTAACCGATAACTGTCAAAAAGATTTTGATAGTATCAAAGACTATCTGCTTGAGCCTCTGATTCTATCTTCGCCTATTGAAGGAAGACCTTTGATCATATATTTGAATGTGCTTGAAGAGAGTATGGGTTGTGTTTTTGGTCAGTAAGATGAATCTGGAAAGAAAGAGTATGCAATTTACTACCTCAGTAAGAAATTCACCAATTGTGATACTCGATATTTTATGCTTGAAAAGACATGTTGCGCATTGGCTTGGGCTGCTAATCGTGTGCGCTAATATATGTTGAATCATACTACTTGGTTGATATCCAAAATGGATCCAATCAAGTATATTTTTGAGAAGCCTGCTTTAACTGGGAGGATTTCCTGTTGGCAGATGTTGTTATCCGATTATGATATTGAATACCGATCTCAAAAAGCAATTAAAGGTATTGTCTTGGCTGACCATTTGGCTCACCAACCAATTGAAGATTACTAGTCAGTGCAATATGATTTTCCTGATGAAGAGATTTTGTACTTAAAGATGAAAGATTGTGATGAATCGTTGCTTGAAGAAGGGACAAAACCTTGTTCCCATTGGGGCATGGTATTTGATGGAGCTGTTAATTTGTATGGTAATGGCATTGGGGCAGTGATTATTACTCCTCAAGGCACTCATTTTCCGTTTACAACTAGATTGACCTTCAAGTGTACAAATAATATGGTTGAGTTTGAAGCTTGCATTATGGGGCTTGAAGAGGCCATTGATCTCAGAATCAAGTATCTTGATGTCTATGGAGATTCAAATTTGGTTGTGAATTAGATCAAAGGTGAATGGGAGACGAATCAACCCGGTTTGATACCATATAGAGATTATGCAAGGAGGATTTCAACTTTCTTTACAAAGTTTGAGTTTCATCATATCCCTTGAGATGAAAACCAGATGGCAGATGCTCTTGCAACGTTGGCTTCAATAATTATGGTGAAATTTTGGAATGAAGTTCCCAATTTGACCGTAATGCGTCTTGATAGGCCAACTCATGTATTTGTTGTTGAAGAAGTTAAAGATGAAAATCCATGGTATTTTGATATTAAGTGTTTCCTCCAAAGTCAGATTTACCCGCCTGGGGCATCTTTGAAAGATAAGAAGACTTTGAGAAAATTAGCTGACAACTTCTACCTGAATGGTAATGTGCTTTATAAGAGAAAATTCGATATGGTTTTTCTCAGATGCGTGGATAGACACGAAGCAGACTTATTGATGATTGAAGTCCATGAAGGTTCCTTTGGTACTCATTCCAATGGACATGCTATGGAAAAGAAGATGTTGCGAGCAGGTTACTATTGACTGACATTGGAATCTGACTGTTGCAAGTTTGTGAAGAAATTCCACAAGTTTCAAATTTATGCAGATAAAATTCATGTTCCTCCAACACTGTTGAATGTTATTTCCTATCCACGACCCTTATCCGTGTGGGGAATTGATATGATTGGTATGATTGAGCCCAAAGCGTCAAACGAACATCGTTTCTTTCTATTGAGTACTTCACAAAGTGGGTTAAAGTGGAATCATATGCAAATGTAACCAAGCAAGTTATTGTGAGGTTTATCAAGAATCAGATTATATGCCGTTATGGTGTGCCGAGTAAGATCATTACTGATAATGGATCTAACTTAAATAACAACATGGTGGAAACTCTTTGCAAAGACTTCAAGATTGCTGTAAGACCCCAAATTTGACCCTAAGATCCCTCATGTAATTTCATCATAAGCATTAGCATTGGGATCATACCTTGGCATCCTCCTTACCCCTCTTTCATTAGGTTTGTTCTGGGAGAGATCACCAAGCACTTTGTGATTGTATCATACTTGTATTTTATCATTTTCACTAACCAAAATACCAAAAATATGTCTTTGCATTTGCCTAACTCTTTTGTAGGAAGGGCATGATCTCCATTGATCTATCAAGTCCATATCTAGGGTTTGAGACCCTCGTGAACAAAGAGAAGAACCTATAATTGATCCAAGAATGGTTATAAGCATCATATATGAGTCCCTATGTTCTCTACATGTTATATTGATCAAGTATTCTTCAAGAGTTTGAGGGTGATTTGCCTTGGAAACCCTAGTTTGACTGGGTATCTTGAGTAACTTCTCCAACAAGCTATCTCACCAATCGATCAAATTTATCAAGGGACACTTCAAAATTCATCATCTTATGCATATATGAGCTACCATAAGCCAATAAAGTCAAGATAATTAGAAGTCATCAAGTTGGTTGATGGTGGTTGGCCAAATGAATTCATCTGATCAAAACTGGGTCTCCCTAGACCCTATCTCCTACAATTTTAACTATATGAAAATGATTCCAAGAGAAAATGTATTATAAATGACATTACAAACAACTTTCATGTTGAGACCTAGACCTAGTTTTGCTTGGAAAATCATTTTCTATGTTGAAACATTATAGGTCATTTTGGCTAAACCCTAATTTGAAAGTCAACTTCCCAAGGGAATAACTTGCCCAATGTTTATGAGATGAAAGATTTCCAAGTTGCACAATCCAATTAAATGTGTCTACTTCAACTTTGATGTTTGGAGTCGGAGCTAATTCAACTTTTTTGAGCATGTGATATGAGGTTACATTATAGGTCACTTTTGACCTATACCATTGATCAAGTGATTTTTCCAAACTTCAAAAATGCACAACTCTATCATTTAAAATCCAAATGACATGAAATTGGTGACCATTTTGAAGGTATTTGAGAGAGATACAACTTTGATGAAGACACATTTCTCATTTGAAGCTTATATAAAAAGTTAAGCAAGGTGGAATGTTGAGACATATGGCTTGACACTTAGAATTTTTTTGATATGTCAAACATTTCCAAACTTCCACCTCAAATTTCTTCATGATACAAACTCCAAATGGAAAAGTGTTGAACATGAAAGTTATTCCTCTTGATCTCACCTTTCCAAATAGCTCAAATTCATTCATTTTGGACAAGGAATGCATAGGCTGCGCATGGCATGAACATGGTGTCATCACTTGGCAAGGATCAAACTTCAAATTAAAATGTACACTTGCCTTGCAATCCAAGCTGAATTTAGACTATCTCACAGTCATTTGTGGACTTATGGTAATGATTTTATGGACCTATGCGCGCCCATGCACCCATGTACCATCAATGACCAAATTTGGAAGGTGAATTCAAGTGTGCAAAAAGCAATGGATTCAGCTATACATAGAGCCTCATATGCTCAGCATTTCACACACATTCACGCCAGCTCTGATCCTCTAACTCTAACCCTTACATTGCAAAGGATAAACCTGAGAAATTCACTTGAATTTGAGTTTGAATTTCCACTGTTTTGAAATTCAAATCTCCAGGAATCCACAGCCTTTTGAGCATTCAATCCTTACTCTGCAAGCATTTGGAGTGAGATCAAGCATGAGCAAAAGCAAGGTCAGTTGAATCCAGACCTCCATTGAAGGTATTTTCCAGAAATTTTGATCTCTTCGATTCTCTCTAATTCTTGCTCAATTCTATTGATTCTTTGGTTGTCTGAAGTCCTACCAATGTAGGCAAGAAGATTGAGTTACTTAGAGGCCAAATCGAAGCAACTCAGTTCATGTACCTCAAATTTCAACTCCATGTATATCTCAATATACTTGGAGTTAGAGTGAATTAAGGCCAAATTCGAACTCAGTGCCATTTTTACTTTGAGATCATGTCCTTGTTTTTAATTTTGGTGATGGTTGAAGGTGGACCAGTCCGGTGAGGTCCTCCGGAGAAGAAGACCGGAGCTACAGCTCCGACGATGTGTTGGCATCTCTCACAACCATAGGATCCATCTAATTTGTTTTAATCCTGAGCGTTCTTTCTGATTACCAAGGTTATGGCGTGCTGACTAGAGTCCATCGTGGATACCGCGTTTGTGACCACTTGATCTGCCACCTCAATTAATGAGGGAGATCAAGTGGTCCACGTTTTACTGATATTTTAATTTTCATTTTAATTGCATTATCTTCAATAATTCATATTAAATTCAATATTGATCCAAAAAATATGGGACTTTCACCAAAAAATTTCAAATACTTTTCTCTTTCATATTCTGAATTAATTTTTTTTTGGATCATTATTAATATTTTTTCATGAATTAATTGATTTTGAATTTGGTTTTTAATTGTTTAAAAATATTTTTAAATGTCCAAAAATTATGAATTTTTTCCTCCAAGGTCGTTTGACCTATGATAAATCTCATGGCCATTTCTTTGGTGTTTTGATGATATTTTAGGAATTGGACAAACCATATTTAATTTAAATGCACTATTTTAGTATTTTAATTTGAATAAATACCAAATAAATTTGTTGACCAATTGTGATGACTTATTTATGTTTGACTCTTGTTGTTGGGCCTTGGTCAAGGTTGATTTGACTTTGTCAAATTAATATCATTGGATTTAGGGGATTGATGGAATGTACATTCCATCTCCCAAAATGAATGGATGATATTAAGTTGGTAAAAGTCCTCCTTTGACCAATTTGTGTTTTAATCCATTCCCCTCCCACTTTATCTTATCCTCTTTCTTCATTCATTCATTCCATTTGGCCTATGATATCTCATAATACTAAGGCTAGTTGATTGAAAAATTGACATGAGTATGGATGAGATTATGCCACACCTTTTGGATATCCTTTTTGTGTGTGGTATGTTTCATGAGCATAATCCATTATACTATGTATCTAACATGCATTAACACCAAAATTTTATTGTCCGGCCTGAAATAGTTGTGACTTCTACATAATCCAATTACGATTGCTTAACATAGCACTAAATTTGTGACATAAAAGGGATAAGCATTCTAGTCAGTGAGATTGTAAGTCTCCCCTCTTTCATGGTATTGTATGGAAACTTGACCTTTTTTCCTTCCTTTGGAAGATGTCTTGGTTCAAGGATCCATGCTTGTGATAAGTGGGTTGAGTGTTCTCCAAAGAATGACTTCAATTAAAAAGCAAAAGTGAAATTCTGGTATCAGATATGAGATGTCGAAGGTAATGTCACGACACTAATATCTGAGTAAAACAAACAGGATAAAGAAAAAGAATAGTAATGCAAGAGACACAAGCAATTGTTAACCCAGTTCGGTGCAACTCACCTACGTCTGGGGGCTACCAAGCCAGGAAGGAAATCCACTAAATAGAATCAGTTCAAAGACTCTCGGTACACTCCACAAGTTATAGTCTTTTTCACCTAATCTCTACCCGTATGATTTCTACCTAAGAACTCTTAGATATGAGATCTCACTCACTCCCCCTCAATCACACCAGTGATAATAAACAAGAATTGCTTATGAACAGAAGACACTATTCAAAGACACACACTTGATCTTACTTAGCAGCTTCAATCAAGTAGACACACACTCATGCTTAAAAGCTTTGAGTGACAAATTACAACTCACAAATCAGACCAATTCAATCATCTATGGATGAATTGAATGGCTTACAAGTCACACGACCATACAAGACACAAACCCTTATTCTCTCTTAATATTTCGCTCTATATTTCTTGTGTATCAAATCAGGTTTTCCAAGTCCTATTTATAGAAGCATTCAGCTGGGCTTGGACATCTTGAAACCCTAAAACTATTTTCCATTCAAATCTTCTCATGACATCTGATTAGATCTCTTTGGAAAATAAGTAAATCTGGTTGTAATTAATGATTGAATGCGTTTGTAAATCAGATCTTCAATCATACATAGATTGCCATTAAAAGCGCAATCACATAACACATAACATTCACACTGAATGTTCTGTGTACAAATGTCATGACATCGGGTCTGACATCCTGGAACAATCCTGCATAATTCCATTTTAAATATCCAGCAGATACATAATATCAGATGTCATGACATCGTGTATGACATCCTGCATAATTATGTTTTTAAACTCCAACAGGTACAAGATATCTTATGTTAAAACATGACATGCAACATCTTGTGAACACTCTTTGTTTTACCAAAATTGCTGCTAACACTTAGAACCAACAAATTCCCCCTTTGGGAAATTTTGGCTAAAACATATATCTGTCCATTTTGTTCACAAGAAAAAAAAATCAGCAGTTAAACAGCATAACAGCAGTTTAAGCAGCAGTAGAAGCAAACAAAATTACTAGCTATAATAGCAACTAGTAAAACACACAAATGCACATGGGTACTTCTTCTCCCCCCTAAGTCTGTACAACACAGACATCTCCTTCAGCAATAACAATGCCTGTAATAACAACACCTGTAACAATCAGAATATCCTTCTGACATCTCCTTCAATATCTGTAACATTCAGAATCCCATTCTGACATCTCCTTTAACATCAGCTGTGCAACACAGAATATGCACAGAACATCAGACATCTCCTTTAACATCATAGAACAGAACAACATTCTGTTCAACATCAGACATCTCAACAACAGCTGTTCACCTGTTTAGCCTTGCTAGCTACAACAACACTGTAGATCTCCATAATCCACACATTTAACTGCAGCTCTCCACATACTTCTCCACACAGCTCCACATCATCACTTCTCCCCCTTTTTAGTCAAAATAGACCAAAGGTGACCAATTAGACAAAATAAATGTCAATCAGCCTAGCAGAGAATGTCACAAGAGATGTTATAACATATAAAATATTAAAACATAAATGTTAGAAGATACAAACCATAATTATACACAGCTGCAATAGCTGAGATAATTAGAAATCCATGGAACTCATCAAGAGCCCAAATATTACATCAAGGCATCAGTAAGGATTGCCACAAATTACACACATTAAAAAAATAATAAAACATCCAGCATCCAAAACACCTAAACCACCAGGGTGACCGGTCTTCATAACAGCACACAACACACATAGTCTTCATAACAGGGGGAACCATTACCACTCAGTCTGAGGAAGTAGTATCATCTTCACCTTCAGAATCAGAACTGCCACTAGATTGAGAATTGGACCTCTCACTTGAGGTATTGGCATCTGACTCCTTGGTTTCACCAACCTTATCCATCTCTTCCTTCTCTAAGCTACTAATAAGAACCTCTAAAGCCTCTATCCTTGCCTTGGCAACCCTAATCCCACTTTCCAGCTCCTTACAAGTTTCCTTCAATTGATCAATCAAGCCACCTTGATAGGCTGGCTCCTTCCTTACAGATGTCATGACAACATCATTGACATGGCTTCCTTCAAACAACTTGTAGTGAATGGACAGTGGAGGCTTCCTTCTGCTGGGAATATCACTTGTGTTGAGAATGCCTGGTTGCTGGCTTAAGATAATTCCACAAATGATAGATGGAAAGGCAATAGGTAGCTTTACTGCATTAGTGGAGGCATGTCTAACAATTTGTTCAAACATAAACCTTCCAAAATCAAAGTTTAGCCTGGTTCCAATAGCATAGATGATTCTTCCAAGACCATTAGAGATGGTTGAGATATGGTTTGTTGGCACCCAGTTGGCTGATTCAATCTTGTGCAAGATGGAATATTTAATAATTAACTTGCCAGCTGATAGATGCTTCTTACTAGGCCATTCCTTGACTTGGCCAGCAGTAATAGTCCTACAGACTTCATTGTCTGTAGCCTCTAAATCCACACCTCCTTCAGTTCATCTCCCTAGGAACTTATTGATTATGGTTGGGGAGAACCTTACACATCTACCTCTCACAAAGACCTTGCAGAATTCCTTGCTACTCTTTTCAGAAATATCTTCTGGGATATTCACAACAAACTCTTTCACTAACCCTTCAAAACATTGGGGCAAAGCAACAACAATTTTCATCAGACCAACATTCCTGATCAATTCCATCACTTCCTTCACTTCTACAACCTCCTTTCCCAACTCCCTTTCAACAGCAACCCTCCTTTGAATGACAAACTTCCACTTGGCAGCACCATCTTCTAGATGGAAAGAGATATTGTCTAAGTGCACAACTGCAACTTTGGCTGGAGACTTTTTAACAGTCTGTCTTTTAGCAGGAGAGATGTTTGGGACATCGTCTTAGACATTATCTTCAGAGTCAGAACTCTCTTTGAACTTTCTCTTCTTAACCTCTACTTTACTCCATGATTTGGAGGGTCCTACACCAGCAACATTTTTACCTTTTCTTGCTGTCATCATTTCAGCCACAACCTTCCTTTTTCTGGTCCTCAGTTTCTTTGCAACACTTGGTTTCACATCATGGACCAAGGTGTCATCTTCTTCCTCTGAACTCTCTTCCTCCAGATTAATAACATTCTCAGTAGTCTCATGAGAAACATCTGATGGTTTCTTACTAGGCAAGGTTTTACCTATAGAGCATAATCCCTCAGCAACCACTTCTTTCTCTGATCTAGATGAATCATCATCTTTCTCAGTTTGGGGTTCCACCTCAGGTGAGAGGTCCCTTCTAGACAGAGGGGTAGAAACACCCTTGACTGCATGCCCTTCGTTTAGAATCCTAGTTACCAGGTTCCTAATGGCACGATCTGTAAAGTGCATGTCATCCTTATGAGGAGGTTTATCAGGAATGTTACCTTGATTACTTCTAGCCGTGGAAGAAGGGCCAGTGACGTCGCATGGAATAACAGAGAGGGGAATAACCTCCAAAATATCTTTATCCAAAAACTCCATGGAGGGAGTCCTTGCCTTGTGAGTGGGTTTTAATCCTGAGGATGAGGGATGTTGTGACATTTTATTGGACTTTTGAAAAAAATATCTTTGCCCTAGCAGAGGTTGTCATAGTACAATGTCATGACATCGTGTGTGACATTGTATTCAGTCAACATTAGTTTCAACCAACCCTGTTGAGAACAGCTACCTCCAATTGCCATATATTCAACTTGATATATAGCACAAACACCATTTTCATCTTTCAAATGTGTAGGAGCATGTGTCCTTTCACTCTCCATCCCAATTTTCTTAACATTGTTCTTGGCACATTTGCTTTGAGATAGACACATAGACCCTTCTATCTGCTTGACTTGTAGCCCAAGTCTAATAAAGTTCTTTCCAGCAACATGTTCTACCATCTGATCTAACCTCCTACCAAACCCAATATTATATATTTGAGCCACCATGAGCTTTTCTCCTGGAGGTTTTAGACAAACATCTTTGAAGATTTCAACCATATCAGATTTGTTTTTGGTCCACGTGTATCTGGAGAAGTCATCCACCACTACATACTTCTTTCCACCTAGGCTTTCCACCTGCATGGGTCCCATCAAATCCATATGGAGGAGTTTCAAACCTTTGGAAGTGATGTCATGTCCGAGTTTCTGGTGTGACATCCTTGTCTGACATTTCCCACAGACTTTTCTTTCATCAATCTTCAATTTGGGAGTTCCTCTAGCAGATATAATCATCTTCATCCCTTTGACTAAGATACACTTTGAGGAATAACCAATTTGAGAGCTCCACATGTAACAGTTGTCTTTGGTCCTGACTCCTTTCATGATCACTTTACTTTCTTTGTTAGTAATCAAACATTCAGTTTTAGTGAAGTTAACATTTAGACCTTGGTCACACAGTTGACTGATGCTTATTAGATTTGTAGTCAAGCCCTTAACAAGTAGGACCTTGTCAAGTTCAGGAACTCCAAGGCAATCAAGCTTACCAATCCCTTTGACTTCACCCTTTGATCCATCACCAAAGGTTACATAACTTGTGGCATGAGGATGAAGGCCAGTTAGCAGATCTTTGTTTCCAGTCATGTGTCTGGAGCACCCACTGTCAAAATACCAATCTTCTTTGGCTAAAACTCGGAAGGAAGTGTGAGCTATTAGACTTGTAACATTAGTCTTAGGAACCCATTGCTTCTTGTTGACAGGCATGTGATGTTTGGATCTAGGCTGATATTGAGTCTGATGATGAACAGGGCTAGGATAACCATACAGCTTATAGTAGAAGGGCTTCAGGTGGCCAAATTTTCCACAGTAATGGCATCTCCATCTTTGGTGTTTCCCTTTCTGCTGTCTTCCTTTCTGATGTTGTGACATCTGAGGTTTGCTTTTAATATGGCTGCACTTAGGTTTGGATTTAGGTTTGCCACCAGTGTAACTGCACTCAGGCTTAGATTCATTAAACCCAATGCCAGATTTGTCTCCTATTATTTGTTCAGTCTGGAGAATCTTGTCTAAGAAGTCAGATCCATTGTTTAACATTCTTACATACTTGGTCATCTTTTCCAGTTTAGAATTCAAGAACACAACTTCAGTTTTTAACTTGGAGATGGTTTCCACATGTTCTGCCTTCTCATTCTCCAGCTGTACTATCACTTTCTTTTGGCTTTCAACTTGTTGAATTTCATCTAGCTTGGTATTCAGAACCACTGCTTCTTTTTTAATTTGGAGATAGTTTCCAAGTGTTCTACCTTCTCATTCTCAAGTTAAGTTATTACCTTCTTCCGGCTTTCAACCTGTTTACACACCTCTGCACTTTTGTGACACAACTTTCTATAGGTAGTGGCCAACTCTTCAAAGGTTACTTCATTATCACTTAAGTCTTCATCAGAACCCCATCTTCCAGTCAAGGTAGTCACCAGATTTGCAGACTCTTCTGTTTCACTCTCATCAAACCAAGTGGCAGCAAGGCTCATCTTCTGTTTCTTGATGTAGGTTCCACATTCAGTTCTAATGTGTCCATACCCATCACATTCATGGCATTGTACTCCTTTTCCTTCTTTGGGCTTATCATCTGACCTTGTTCTTCTTCCAGCATTGTTGGATTTACTGATGTCAGATGAGATGTGTCGCATCCGCGAAAAACAACCGGCGGGACTCAAATAAAACACAACACAGAGCCGCCACTGCGCGTTATTTATCCCAAGATAGGGAAAGGAAACGCTCAGAGAAACCTGGAAAGGAAATGGTCTTGCGACCAAAGAGAAAGGGTAAGGGAGTCGGTTACGCAAGGGGAAGGTATTAGCACCCCTCACGTCCGTCGTACTCGACGGGATCCACGTTCTAAAATAAAGAATAGGTTGCTAAACATCACACACACACACAGGGAACGCAGGTGGGGTTAAGAGAAGGGAGATCGATAGGACATCGCGTCCTATGCCTACATATCTCGTCTGGAACGAGAATCAGAGCCACTGTAGTTCGGCTCACGCACGCCAAACAAGCAAACAAACACACCGGCAAACATGGAGCCTGAATGCCAATCACTGGGCTTACATCAGCATCCGAACCAAAACGCGCACAAAACGGCAAACGTGGAGCCTGACAACCACTCGATGGAATTACGTCAGCATCCGAACCAAAACACACACAAAAGGGCAAACGTGGAGCCCGACCGCCAATCACTGGACTTACGTCGGCATCCGAACCCAACACACAACAGATAACAGGTAAACACACACAAAAAGAAAAAAAAGTGCCCGGAGAGGTCTCGCACGACCTCCTGCCTACATACCTCGTCTGGAACAAGGATCAGGGCGATGTAGTTCCCCCTAAAGGGAAAGAAAATCTAGCCAGAAACCAAGGGAAGACACACTACCAAGGAGTTGAACTCGAGCCTAGTGTTGTCATGCATCATTACCCTATGTTCAGGTTTCTACCTACTTGCGCAACTGCAAGCTAATCCTATCCAGGAAGAAAGCAAGCATACAAGCATACAGATCAAAACAAGCATTTCAAACAAATATTCACATAGCACACACTATAACCAATCAAGTGAGGCTCACACAATGGGTTTGACTGCCGAAGCAAATCATCTGTACATGGGTATTATTCGCTCTTAACCTTGCCATTACGGGGCTAAGGTGAAGCAGATGAAAGGTGAAGTGAGGATGAGACCTCACAGCTCTTATCCCTGACCAGGGAGAGCTTCAGACAAAGGAGCGTGGGTCCAGAATGGAGGGACCCTTCTACGCTCAAAGACTCTGACTCGATTGTGCAACAGCACAAGATCTTGGGTTTGTGTCCCAATGCATCAACACACAGCCGTGTGAGCAGAAGGACGACTCACAGAATAGTGGGGGATAGATTGCATATGCCTTTGATCCACCAATTGCCTCATAGAGGTCTTTACCTGCTTGGCACAAATGTAAACAACCACAAACATCGCCTCTTAAGGAGGACTTCAGACAGTTGCCTGGCCAAGTAACAGGCCAGGTCTTCCAGACTACATGAAGAATAGAAGTCCTACCTCAAGTGGTTTAAAAACCAAGCAGCAGCAAGCAAGTTCTTAAAGAACTGTAAGCGACTAAATGTACCTGAAATCAATCAAGTATCATCAGTACTCAGACAGACAAACAGTAAACAGCAAATGTTAATCTATACAGACAACACAAGTTAATGCACACAAGTGCAAGCTATAAGCTCAAGCTCAAGCTTCACATCCTACAACACAAAGTCAAGTTAGTTTATAAACATCAACCAAACTCAATTCAAATTGCCTTGAAGCAATCTCCTTAAGCATTGTGCATTTCATCCTGAAAATCCACACCAAATGTTAGAAACTAGACCCCTAGGCCAAGCCTAGGGTCCACAAGGGAGAAAAAATCCTAAACAGCAAAAAATTCTCAACCAAAATCAAATTAACACAAATAGAAAGCAAATTCAATTGATCCCATACTCATATCATTTACCAATCTCATTTCATGCACAATATGGTACAAACTAGGTCAAATGCAACATCCAATGTCCAAACAGAATGAATTCCATCAAAAGCATACCAAAATAATTCCAAAAATCCTCAAATAATTCACACCTAAACAGGACATATTCAAGGTATAGCATGTCAATTTTCAGCTCAATTGGACAAAAGGAACTAAGCCAATGAAAATCAAGAAATCCAGACATAATTATTCAAGCCAATTCATAGCATCAACACATGCATTCACTTCAAAAATTCATAAATCAACGAAATCAATTAAGAAATTAATGGGACCAAAACAGGGATGTCCTACAATGTGTCTACAACCAGCATACCAAATTTCACATTCATCCAAAACCATATGAGAATTTCACACAAGATATACAAACATGTGTCATACAAGCTTGCACAATGAGCCAACAGAGAAGAAAAATATCAATCAAATTGAAAATGCCATAGAAAAGTCCAGAAAAATTCACATGACATCTCAACATATCAATGATCATTCATGCAAAATTTCAATCCAATCCAACAATCATAGGTCATGCAAATAAATCCAGAAAGTTGACCTAGCTAGGTGTGACACAAATTGTCACACCTAGATTCAAAAAATCATATCTCACTCCTCAAGTATCCAAAAATCACAAACTTTATATGTAAATCACCATCAATATGTCTAGAATGAGCTTAAAAAATTTCAGGAATTTCTTTTAATGTATGAGCATTTCACAATGAAAATGGCAACATGTATACAATTGTGTCACATTCTACAAACCCTAGCCATCTTATTTTTCCATCCATGCAAAAAATTCACAAAAATAACCATAAAATTCTACACATTAAAATAAGAACAATGCAAAAAATCTCACTAATTTTGGTCAAGAAATGAAGCCTCTAAGGATTTTTGAAGTTCATGTAGCAAATGAAAATATTAAAAGAAAAAGAAATAGAATAAATCAATTAATTAAATAGGCAATGGCATTGTTGTAATTCTAAAGCGTCTGATCAAAACGACGCCGTTTTGATACACGGCCAGGAAATGTTGTGATTGGCCAACAGTGGCGCCAAACACATTTTCAAATGAAGCCAGGCAAAATTTGGATCAACGCGTGCTTATTTTCCAGAAAAAAAACCAAGAACAGCATCGTTCTTCATCGACATCACCAGAATTCGTCATCCACAAACCTCAATGAAAATTAACAAATAGGTAACCATTGGAACCGTCTGAGCATCAGGATCATGAATATGTACTCTAAATTGCCTAATTCCTACTGTATAATCGGGATCGAGCAAAAACATAAACACACATCAATCTTCAAAACACGATTTCTTTCTCTACAGTTAATCATTTCACAAACTATACACATCAGGATGATCTACATGGAATGATCTACAATAAGCATGTCTCAATTCAAGAAACCATGAGATTCGAAAACTAACCTCAAATTGAAGACAGTTGTTGTTCTTGATGTTTCTGGACGTGAGAACCTCAAACAGATGCGTGCCAAGCTTCCTTAGGTTGAATGGAGAAGTTGCCTTAGCTCAATCGCGATCCAGGTGGAAGAAAATTCAGTTCACCATTGATGACCTCTTCATGAACAGTCACGAATCCAAGGGTTTCTTGCTCCAAGCTACCAAAACAGTGGAAGATTATAGCTTAGGGAAGATGAAGCAAAAGAAATTTTGCACTTTGGTGAAGAATTGAGGAAGATTGGATCAAAAGAGTTTTGATGAAGTTCTTGAGATTTTGGAGAATTGGAGGGAAAAGTTGTTGGAATTTCTTGTGAAATGTGATTATGATTAAGAGTTTGTTATGATTAGGTATTTATATCTCCATTTAATCACATCCTTAATCATGAATTAGCAAAATGTAATGTGATTAGCAAAAGTGTCACTTTCAAAGCAAGGGCAAAATGGTATTTTCACTCAAGCCCTGTGACAGCTCATTGACAGCTCACACACTCTCAAAATGACATGTGTGATCTGTTGCAACTTGTCCCATGGCCATTGGATGTGTATTTTGGAATTTCACTATGTCATGGCAAATTGTATACTTTTCAAGTGCAATTCACAAGTGACTTAACCAAATAATGAACCTCAACATGTTATGACCATTCAAACAATTTTCAAATTGCATTTGTGAGGTGTTGCAAAAATCCCCATTCCAAAATTCTCATTATTTCTCAAGTTGGACCATTTTGCCCCTGGATTTTTAACTGTACACTTGAAAATTGACTTTTTGC
This sequence comes from Lathyrus oleraceus, assembly GCF_024323335.1. Taxonomy (NCBI): domain Eukaryota; kingdom Viridiplantae; phylum Streptophyta; class Magnoliopsida; order Fabales; family Fabaceae; genus Lathyrus; species Lathyrus oleraceus. Next base: position 185,208,543 of record NC_066584.1, on the reverse strand, counting down.
ATTGACCATTTTTGATGAATTCCAATTATGCACCATGAAAGTACATGTCAAATGGAGTTTGCACATAAAAAGATCACTCAATTTGGACACTCCATGTGGAAGTTATGCCACTTTGATTATGGGTCATTTTTGAATTTGAATGGACCATAACTTGCCAACCATACATGGGATTTTCAAGTTCTTGGACTTTTTGAAAAGGTGAGAACAAGATCTACAACTTTCATGTTGAACAAATTTTCATTTGAAGCTTCCTTGGACATGTAATTTTGAGGTCAAAAAACTTTCCATTTTTGGAAACTTCCATTACATGTCACTTTCCATTTTTGGCAGTTTCTTGTCTGACTTGATTTTCTCCATTATTGAGCTTTGAAATGTCAAATAACACTTGTTCCAACATGAATGAAGTGTATCCAACTCATTTCCACCTCCAAATCCATTAAATCATGCACAGTTGACCACAATTGACTTTTTCAGCTAATAGATGAATTTGGCAATGCATTGATCAATCTGAGCTCCAATCTCCTGATGAAATGGCTCAATGATGAAACCCTAGCCTCAATAATCTCAATAAAATCATGGAATGATCCCCATATCCATCATAGACCCCATCTCCTAGCCATGCCCTGATTATGGCCCAATGCAACTGATTAGGGTTGACCAGTGGTCAAAACCCTAATCTCAAGGAATATGCTTCAACACTTGATGATAACAAGACCATGATGATGATGATGTGTCACTTCAATCAAGATGAATACCAATCTCCTTGAGAATCACAAAACCCTAATTTGGACCTCCACATCCTCAGATGATTAATGATCCAGTCCAATGAAACCCTAGCTTGCACCAAGACCTCTCCATCTTCTGATCAAGACTTAGGAGGATGACTTGCACAATGTAACCACATGATATGCAATATGCAATGCCTAATGACCTAAAAATGATATGCAATATGTTAAGCCAGTCCCAAGAGAGGAGGGCAAATTTTGAGGTGTTACAGCTGCCCCTATTCAATCCACTGTGAACCTGTCGATATGAATAGCCTCGGCTTTCAGATGATCAGGATGAAGAGTGATTGAATACCAAGAACAGACGAACAATTTGCACTCTGATGGGAAAATAATTAATCACGCCTGTCAGAACCGGCAAAGAAACAATCTTGAAGGAAAAATCCGTCTGGTACGGAGAAAGTCGGCCTGATCACCGAAACAACAACGTCGACCTGGATACCAAAATAAATGGTAACACAGGGATAACCATGGCCTGAACGCCACATCCGCTCGGGATTATCATCTCTCTTCTTTTTTATGCTTTTCTTGAACCCCGAAATTTTCTCTCTGCTTTTTTCATTTTCTTGGACCCCGAAATTTTTTCCTTGCGCAAACGATCCTCGGATCTTTGCATTTGAACCCCGTTCTCCTGTTTGCCAAATAATGAACCCCATTCTCCGATTTGAACCCCAGTCGCCTGACGATAACTCGCGATCGCCAATATGAACCCCGTTCTCCAGAAAATGCCGCAACATCTCCTTTTCTCCATTTGAACCCCATCTCCAGAAAATGCCTCAACATCTTCTTTTCTCCGTTTGAACCCCGATCTCCAATCTCTTGTGATAATTCCGCTGGCAACGTCGGAAATAACACCAAACCACTCTGAGGGCGACATGTCAGAGGGTACACCTTCACAAAAGAAGGTAACATGTGTATCTCTTCCTCAGAAGACACCTATAACGACCTCCATTGGCCTCAGCCTGAGTCTAAGGTGACACATGAACAGAAGATAATCCTGAGGACCTCATCCCGGATATAATCTTCAACTCCAAACTCCATTTGAACCCCAGAAAATGCCTCAGCATATACTCTTCTCTGATTGAACCCCGATCTCCAGAAAATGTCGCAACATCTCCTTTTCTCCATTTGAACCCCATCTCCAGAAAATGCCTCAACATCTTCTTTTCTCCGTTTGAACCCCAGAATCGCGCTGATCGCGTAACGTCTTCTGATATTATTTCCATCTCTGTCCGACGGAAACAATTCCTCCAATATCGCACTACTGGGGAACATTGCTGATCTGACGTCATGATGCTAAACTCCTCAGAGTAACATCTCCAACCAAGCCCTGACTGATGACCGGGAAGAAACTCGACATTTACTGGACATCGAATCAATGATGTTGACAGACACCAAACAATGATGTTTACAGGCATCAAACAATGATGTTTACAGGCATCAAACAATGATGTTGACAGGACATCGAACAATGATGTTGACAGGACATCAAACAAGGATGTTGACAGGACATCAAACAAGGATGTTGACAGGACATCAAACAAGGATGTTGACAGGACATCGAACAATGATCGACCAGACATTAAACAATGACTGGGAAATAACTCGACGTTGACTGGACATCGAATGACGATGTTTACTGACACCAAAGAAAGCTCGACCAGACACTAAACAATGACTGGGAAATACTGCTACTCTAAAATCCCGCTGCTGAACTCCTCGTAGTATCGTCTTCACTGTCCGGCAAAACCAATCCTCAAGCGGTAACCACGGCTTGAATCGCGCTGATCGCGTACCATTCTCCGATCTTCATTTCCATCTCTGCCCGACGGAAAAGCTTCCTCCAGTATCGCACTACTGGGGAAATACCCTTGATCAAATCATGAGGCCAAACTCCTCGGAGTAACACCTCTACTTCTGGTAAAACCACCTCTCAAAAGGTAACCACGGCTTGAGACTAGCTTGTGCTTGCAATATGATGCATGATTGATTTTTCTGCGTAATGCTCCATAATTATGGAAATGCTACGCGATTTATTATATCTTCTATGCAATATGCTATGCTTACGCTACATGATGAATGCATAAAAAGCATCCCTCTCAGGGACTCTTCTGAAGAGCTCGAGACACTCTGCTGAGGAACTCGACATTGCTCCAACTCCACCCTGCTGGGGAATACCACTGCCGCTGGGAAAAGGTAACCCTTGCTGGGGAAGAACCTCCTTTGCACCCAATCCGCTCGAGAAACTGTTGGGGATAAGCACCACCAACACTCTGTGGGGATACAACAGTTTTTGACTTGCTGGGGATATCAATCCCGACTCTGCTTCGGGGAACCCTCACAGATACCTGCCGACTTCACTGGGGAAATGCTCACAGATACTCTGCTGGGAAACAGCCACCTCCCGGCCTGGCAACTGGGGAAGCACCGATCTGACACCTGCTGGGGATAACCATCCTGACCCTGCTAGGGAAGCGAATGCTACTCCGCTGGGGATTACCCATGCAATCCATAGGTAGAATCAACTCAGCTGGGGATGCAAAAATCCGTCTGCTACGGGAACTCATCCAATCCACTGGTAGGATGAACATTGCTGGAGATATATTTCATTGAAACCCGCTCCACTCGGGGAATAGCAACCTTCAGACCTGGCTGCTGAGGAAACACCGTTCTGAACCTGCCGGGGATAACCATCCTGACTCGGCTGGGAACCACAGACCTCGGATCTGCAGGGGATTTGGTCCTCTAATTCTGCTTGGGGACCTCACTGGGAAATGAGAAAAGTTGGTACAGAACACCCGTTGACTCGTCGAACCATGGTATCTACCTCCCAATCTCGTATCAGCTTTCCACTTTTGAGAACTCCCAGACTCGTCTGGGCCTTTTCTGCTCCATCATCTTGTACTCCCAATCGCTCCGCGCTCGACGGAAAGCGTACTCCTGGGATTTATACAGACTTTTCAATCTTCCGACTTTGAAGAGTCTTCTTGATTAATTCCAAAGGTCGTCGCACGTCTCGACGTCTCTCCCGCCATCCCTTCATTCGTTCCTGATTGGACCCTGCGGGGAATTTCTACAAACTTTCCAATCTTCCGATTTTGAAGAGTCTTCTTGATTATCATTCAAGGATCGGCGTATGTCTCAACGTCTCTTCGTCATTCCTTCACTACCCATTCACTCATCCCTGATCGGACTCCATGGGGATTCGTTTCATCAACAGCTTCCACATCACAACCTGCAAGTGAGTGAAAGATATCTAACAGCTCCTGCAAAACAGATCGTTAGATAAAACCGTGCCCCAGGCGTGCCAAGATTTCAACACTTGGGTCACTCAACCTTCCGAATAAGATTTCAAGCTTTCAATCTCATAAACATGCATTGGAAGGGACCTGTATGTCTTAAAATGCAAGATTCTTTATCAAAAATATCTGGATGTTTTTGCAATCAAAGCGGTAATGAAAAACAAAAACAAAATTATTTGACTGAATATGCATTGTATTGATTGGAAAAATGTGGCTCAAATTGAGCGATACAAAAGGAAGCAATTCCTGAAAAGAGGTAATTGCGCACAAAAGGAAAAATCTATCCTAATGGCAATGTGAAACCCGCAATCTCATCGAGTTCCAACTCGGTTACACCCCATATATCCTCAGACTCTCCATGCTTGCTGCCTTCTGAACAAGACGTTTCTGATTGATCCCCACCAGGCATTATCCATGATGCTTTAACCAAAGCGAACGATCATGCTGAACGCAGTTGTTCGTTTTAATCCCTCTTTTGCCTGGACCGCCCCTTCGGGTTTTCAGTCCACCGGGATACCCTTTTTTGCCCAAGTCGCCTTTTTAGGTTTTCGACTTGCCGGGTGTACAGTTTTTTCTTTTTATCCCTAATTTTTGCCCGAACCTTTCTTTCTGCTTTTGGTTCGCCGGGATGCCCATTTTTGCCTGGACTATTTTGTTCTTTTCGTCCAGCGGGTCAATTATACGAAGTATTTTTTAACTGCGTCCGCATTCACAGGGGATGGAAAATCTTCGCCATCCATGGTCGTTAACAACAAGGCTCCGCCAGAGAAAACCTTCTTGACCACGAATGGACCTTCATAATTCGGTGTCCACTTGCCCCTACGATCGTTTTGAGGAGGAAGGATCCTTTTCAGCACCATATCACCCACGTGATATACCCGAGGTCGTACCTTTCTGTCAAAAGCACGCTTCATCCGTTGCTGGTATAACTGCCCATGGCAGATGGCTGCTAGCCTCTTTTCCTCTATCAGGCTCAACTCTTCGTACCGGGTTCTTACCCATTCAGCCTCTTGCAATTTCACGTCCATCAGGACTCTCAAAGAGGGAATCTGAACCTCAACAGGTAATACAGCCTCCATTCCGTATACCAATGAGAAAGGAGTTGCCCCAGTAGGCGCACCGAGGTCCGATACCCAGGATACCAGTTTCCTACTCAATCACACCATCGGTGCATTCAAACGTTATCCGGGCAACCAAAAGCACATTCACCTTAACCTCCCCCATCAGACATCAGAATCCGTTCAGATTCAGGGTCAGGCCCCTCCTCCGGGATCGGTTACTCTCAATCTTTCGATTAGAGCACCTCGAGATGTCCTCATCAGGGAACTCAAACCTCCTCGGTTGATAATCCTCAATGGGTTGCGGAGCGATGTAATCAGACAATACACCCCTTTATTGCTTTCTGAGAGTATCACAAATTAGTCAACATTCTTTTGCACTCTCACAACCCGTCCGGTCATTGCTGGCTCTTTCAAAAATCTACCTGATCAGATCCATCTCGAAATCCACAAAGTGGTATGAACCAGCATATACTGTCTCAGTCGGCGAGCAACCTATGCCAAAGTACAACAAGCTTTCTCGAACAGTGAATGTATTGTTTCACAGTCGATAAACTTTTTGCTAAGGTAAATTGCATGCTCTTTTCGACAAGACTCGTCATGCTGACCCAATACACCTCATAGACCCCTCGAAGGCCGTCAAGTACAGATTAACAATTGCTCCTTCCACAGGAGACATCGGAATTAGAGGTTCCTGCAACTTATCCCTTTTTTTTTATGCCCCTTGGCAATCATTATTTTACCTGACCGTTTGATTTTTTCCTTGAATGGGTTCCCACGTGGCTGTTAGATGAGATGTGAACCATGACAGGTAGTTCAATCTTTCTAAGAAACCACGAACCTCTTTCTTTATTCTCGGTTCAGGCATTCCTTGCTTTTTTTTTTTTTTTTTTAAGCAAGATCAACCTCGACTCCTCTCTTACTTACAATGAACCCCAAGCAGCTTACCGGCCCGCACTCTGATAGTGCACTTATCTGAATTCAACCTCAGTTTGAATTATCTTAACTGGTCAAACGACTTGCCCCAGTCTGCCAGATGCCCCACTTCTATCTGGGACTTTGCTATCATGTCATAGCATAACATTCAATCTCATGATGAATCACATCATGGAACAAAGTCACCATGGCTCTCTGATACAGGCACTGGCGTTCTGCTTCTCCAGAGGACAGTCTCCTTTCCATGGTAGCTTGTGCACAACGACACCGGTATCCGACCCTGGCATATCCTGACACGACCAGGCGAAGGTATCCACATGTCCCTTCAACAGGACTACCATTTTGCTCTCGACTCGCCTCTGAAGCGGCTCCAATTTCATTTCCTTCCCGACCTCGGCGGTGCTTGGAATAACAATCTCACTCCGCTCCGCATGCGGCTGAATCACCCTCTCCTCTTGTTTCAACAACCTGGCTAATTCCAGCAGATCACAACCTTCTTCGTCTTCTTCTTCAGCAAGATAGATCGAATTGTCGAAGTCATACAGAGGTGTAACCAAATTGTCGTCAATGAGATCCGGAGAATTATTTTTGAATTCGGAACGAGACAAATCAAAAGAAGAGAAAAATGAAAATAAACATTGCCATTTTTATTTGTTTTTAAACTGCAAAAATAAATGAAAAACAGGGAACACCGTTTTTTGACTGAAAAACATCCATTTATTAATGATGCAGAAAATGCAAATTTAAACATGAGGTGGCCCTTACAATGAACCATTACGTGTCGGGCAACACGTATGGCTTTCATGCAGATAAAATTGAAAACAGGAAATATTACTCTTCCAGACGAGTGTCAGTGCTGATCTTTTTAAGCCTTCCAGCTTCCTGGTACGCACGGCTTTATCCAACCATCAAACTTGCAGTTACTGTCATTCTCTTCACCCATCACACAGACGTGATCTGAATCTTCAGTAATTGCACTCACCATCGCCTGACCATGTGCCGGCATGGGATTAGCATTGACATTCGGTGATGGTGCAAAATTGATGGCTTTGGAGTCTACCAGATCCTGGACAACATTCTTGAACGCTCTACAGCCCTCAATGTTATGCCCCGGTGTTCCAGAATGAAATTCGCACTGGGCGTTCTCATCATAGTTGGGTGGCCTCTGATCTGATCTCATCGGAACCATCGCCCTCGGCTGAACCAACCCAAGATCCATCAACTTTTTGAACAGAACAGCATATGTCACGGGTGGCCTGTCAAAATGGCGATCAATCCCTTTACCTCTCACTTGATACCCGGCTCTCTGTTGAGGTGATTGACATTGCTGTCGGACTGACTGATTACCAGCAGGGATGGTTACAGCAGCAGTGTGCTGGTAGTAACGATCCCCACTGTATCCTCTCTGGGCATACACAGCACTCGATTCACCCTCATTCTTGCGCTGACCATTCCCAAATGGCTTCTTCGATGCTGATGACGAAGCATTACCTTGAATCTTCCCCATTTTCAGCCAACTTTCGATTCTCTCCCCTGCCACCACAATGTCGGCAAAGTTCGTGACAGAACAACCCACCATTCTTTCAGCAAAAACCCCCTGCAGGGTACCCATGAAGAGATCAGACATCTCTCTATCAACCAATGGAGGTTGAACTCTGGCAGCCAACTCCCTCCATCTTTGAGCATATTCTTTAAACCCCTCACTTGACTTCTGAGACATACCCTGCAGCTGGGTACGACTAGGAGCCATGTCAGCGTTAAACTGGTATTGTTTAAAGAAGGCATCGCCAAGATCCTGCCAGCTCTTGATATCGGAAGATTTCAGCTTGGTATACCATTCCAAGGATCCTCCGGACAGACTGTCCTGGAAGAAGTACATCCATAGCTTCTGATCCATTGTGTACGCAGAGATCTTGCGGACGAATGCTTGAAGGTGAGTCTCTGGGCAGGAACTCCCATTATATTTATCAAATGCGGGCGCCTTGAACTTCTGTGGAATCACAATCCCTTCAACCAGCCCCATGTTGGACATGTTGACCACCCCAGGAATGGCATGGCTTTCCAGAGCCCTTACCTTCTCTGCCAGTAACTGAATTTCTTTGCTTTGTGGCTGAGCACCATATTGACCCAAAGGCTCATTATGCATTGAAAACTGGTCTGCTTCCCTGTCTTCCTCTCTGTCGTCATCAAACCCATAGAACGGAGGCAACAAACCATCTTTCATATTCTGCCCCAGACCGGGCCCACCACCAGTAATACCAAAACCAGCAGCGTTGTTCACCATACCTACAGTTGCTCTTTTTTCACCGTCTCTGGATCCACCGAGCCCCAGGTTGGAGACACCATCCAGATTAACCCCACTGTTTGCTGCGGAAGCCCGCTCGAGCTTCTCAACCTTATCAGCCAAAGCCTTCTGACCAACTGCAAAACCCTGCATGATGTTGATCAGCTCATTCATCTTGTCTTTCAGCTCGAGGAGATCAGTACTTGGAAGATCCATTAGCCTGGGAGTGTTGCGTCGTGTGAAGTATCTGTGAGGTCGGGTTGAGTGCAAAGGTACAGCTCTACGAGCGCGAGCAATGATTCCTGCAAAACAGCAAACAGGTTAATATGCATGAATGCACGTCTATCCATACGAGGAAGCTTCTGTCTTTCGATCCTGGTTTCATCGAGACAGATAATATTTCACCAATAACATTTTGACATCCAGATGTCTCTCAACCAGATTCTCAATCCATAATACTCCCCATATGGCTAGACGTAGGTTTAGTGCAGATGAATGCAAGATGTAATGATGCTGAATGAATGAATGCAATGCATTGCCATCCTCCAAGTCATCTGATCATCTGTTGCTCTGATTCACAGCCCTGATCTCTGAACCGATCACAACCATCTGAGGGAACATGTAACCACAAATCTAACCCACGGGTTCCGAAATAAACGGAAGAAAGATACATCATCATCATCATCATCACCAAACCATCTCTGAGCAGATACCCAATAACCTCTGAATTGGCCCGGGGAATCCTGAAATAAACGGATCCCCACTGATAAATACCACGGACAGCATTCCGGCGTCTCGGAAGTAAATGACCATAAATCCGACTTATAAATAGGACTCTGATACACAGAACAAGATGTCACCATCTGAGTCACCATCTAAACATGCATCTGCAAGAATCACCCTCCCCTCACAGGTAAATTCTAAACAGGTCATCCTAAGGCGGACAATAGTCTCGACAATCGGGCGGAGATACTCAATGGGTTTGCCCTTTCGGGTGTGCCATTGTAGCTCTCTTAAGATCGTCTAAACCAAAGATCCGGGAAATGATCGGTCACCAGAGTCAACAGCTCAAAAGAGATAACCCAACCAAAGTGGAAAACCCCACTGGAAGAGCACTTCTCAGATGAACCTCGTCCGGCTTGTGGCATGTCACGTCGCAACAATGTGCCCAACCGGCATGTGAGCGACATGAGACCACACTAATCCTAGGTGTATACTCGGGCCTGGGTTTTAGCCCCACTCCGAACACCCACCCCAAACAGAGGAACCACCTGCACAGAGGACGGCAACATGATAGTATGATGCATGCAGACATTTATGCAAATATATACAATAATAGAATAATAAATGCAATAAATAAAACGGCACAAGCAACCTAAACTACCCTAAAACGCTAGGAAGGACTCGCTTAGGGAAGATGGACCAGCACAGGTCTACATCGCATATCCCCAGCAGAGTCGCCAGCTGTCGCATCCGCGAAAAACAACCGGCGGGACTCAAATAAAACACAACACAGAGCCGCCACTACGCGTTATTTATCCCAAGATAGGGAAAGGAAACGCTCAGAGAAACCTGGAAAGGAAATGGTCTTGCGACCAAAGAGAAAGGGTAAGGGAGTCGGTTACGCAAGGGGAAGGTATTAGCACCCCTCACGTCCGTCGTACTCGACGGGATCCATGTTCTAAAATAAAGAATAGGTTGCTAAACATCACACACACACACAGGGAACGCAGGTGGGGTTAAGAGAAGGGAGATCGATAGGACATCGCGTCCTATGCCTACATATCTCGTCTGGAACGAGAATCAGAGCCACTGTAGTTCGGCTCACGCACGCCAAACAAGCAAACAAACACACCGGCAAACATGGAGCCTGAATGCCAATCACTGGGCTTACATCAGCATCCGAACCAAAACGCGCACAAAACGGCAAACGTGGAGCCTGACAACCACTCGATGGAATTACGTCAGCATCCGAACCAAAACACACACAAAAGGGCAAACGTGGAGCCCGACCGCCAATCACTGGACTTACGTCGGCATCCGAACCCAACACACAACAGATAACAGGTAAACACACACAAAAAGAAAAAAAAGTGCCCGGAGAGGTCTCGCACGACCTCCTGCCTACATACCTCGTCTGGAACAAGGATCAGGGCGATGTAGTTCCCCCTAAAGGGAAAGAAAATCTAGCCAGAAACCAAGGGAAGACACACTACCAGGGAGCTGGACTCGAGCCTAGTGTTGTCATGCATCATTACCCTATGTTCAGGTTTCTACCTACTTGCGCAACTGCAAGCTAATCCTATCCAGGAAGAAAGCAAGCATACAAGCATACAGATCAAAACAAGCATTTCAAACAAATATTCACATAGCACACACTATAACCAATCAAGTGAGGCTCACACAATGGGTTTGACTGCCGAAGCAAATCATCTGTACATGGGTATTAAACGCTCTTAACCTTGCCATTACGGGGCTAAGGTGAAGCAGATGAAAGGTGAAGTGAGGATGAGACCTCACAGCTCTTATCCCTGACCAGGGAGAGCTTCAGACAAAGGAGCGTGGGTCCAGAATGGAGGGACCCTTCTACGCTCAAAGACTCTGACTCGATTGTGCAACAGCACAAGATCTTGGGTTTGTGTCCCAATGCATCAACACACAGCCGTGTGAGCAGAAGGACGACTCACAGAATAGTGGGGGATAGATTGCATATCCCTTTGATCCACCAATTGCCTCATAGAGGTCTTTACCTGCTTGGCACAAATGTAAGCAACCACAAACATCGCCTCTTAAGGAGGACTTCAGACAGTTGCCTGGCCAAGTAACAGGCCAGGTCTTCCAGACTACATGAAGAATAGAAGTCCTACCTCAAGTGGTTTAAAAACCAAGCAGCAGCAAGCAAGTTCTTAAAGAACTGTAAGCGACTAAATGTACCTGAAATCAATCAAGTATCATCAGTACTCAGACAGACAAACAGTAAACAGCAAATGTTAATCTATACAGACAACACAAGTTAATGCACACAAGTGCAAGCTATAAGCTCAAGCTCAAGCTTCACATCCTACAACACAAAGTCAAGTTAGTTTATAAACATCAACCAAACTCAATTCAAATTGCCTTGAAGCAATCTCCTTAAGCATTGTGCATTTCATCCTGAAAATCCACACCAAATGTTAGAAACTAGACCCCTAGGCCAAGCCTAGGGTCCACAAGGGAGAAAAAATCCTAAACAGCAAGAAATTCTCAACCAAAATCAGATTAACACAAATAGAAAGCAAATTCAATTGATCCCATACTCATATCATTTACCAATCTCATTTCATGCACAATATGGTACAAACTAGGTCAAATGCAACATCCAATGTCCAAACAGAATGAATTCCATCAAAAGCATACCAAAATAATTCCAAAAATCCTCAAATAATTCACACCTAAACAGGACATATTCAAGGTATAGCATGTCAATTTTCAGCTCAATTGGACAAAAGGAACTAAGCCAATGAAAATCAAGAAATCCAGACATAATTATTCAAGCCAATTCATAGCATCAACACATGCATTCACTTCAAAAATTCATAAATCAACGAAATCAATTAAGAAATTAATGGGACCAAAACAGGGATGTCCTACAATGTGTCTACAACCAGCATACCAAATTTCACATTCATCCAAAACCATATGAGAATTTCACACAAGATATACAAACATGTGTCATACAAGCTTGCACAATGAGCCAACAGAGAAGAAAAATATCAATCAAATTGAAAATGCCATAGAAAAGTCCAGAAAAATTCACATGACATCTCAACATATCAATGATCATTCATGCAAAATTTCAATCCAATCCAACAATCATAGGTCATGCAAATAAATCCAGAAAGTTGACCTAGCTAGGTGTGACACAAATTGTCACACCTAGATTCAAAAAATCATATCTCACTCCTCAAGTATCCAAAAATCACAAACTTTATATGTAAATCACCATCAATATGTCTAGAATGAGCTTAAAAAATTTCAGGAATTTCTTTTAATGTATGAGCATTTCACAATGAAAATGGCAACATGTATACAATTGTGTCACATTCTACAAACCCTAGCCATCTTATTTTTCCATCCATGCAAAAAATTCACAAAAATAACCATAAAATTCTACACATTAAAATAAGAACAATGCAAAAAATCTCACTAATTTTGGTCAAGAAATGAAGCCTCTAAGGATTTTTGAAGTTCATGTAGCAAATGAAAATATTAAAAGAAAAAGAAATAGAATAAATCAATTAATTAAATAGGCAATGGCATTGTTGTAATTCTAAAGCGTCTGATCAAAACGACGCCGTTTTGATACACGGCCAGGAAATGTTGTGATTGGCCAACAGTGGCGCCAAACACATTTTCAAATGAAGCCAGGCAAAATTTGGATCAACGCGTGCTTATTTTCCAGAAAAAAAACCAAGAACAGCATCGTTCTTCATCGACATCACCAGAATTCGACATCCACAAACCTCAATGAAAATTAACAAATAGGTAACCATTGGAACCGTCTGAGCATCAGGATCATGAATATGTACTCTAAATTGCCTAATTCCTACTGTATAATCGGGATCGAGCAAAAACATAAACACACATCAATCTTCAAAACACGATTTCTTTCTCTACAGTTAATCATTTCACAAACTATACACATCAGGATGATCTACATGGAATGATCTACAATAAGCATGTCTCAATTCAAGAAACCATGAGATTCGAAAACTAACCTCAAATTGAAGACAGTTGTTGTTCTTGATGTTTCTGGACGTGAGAACCTCAAACAGATGCGTGCCAAGCTTCCTTAGGTTGAATGGAGAAGTTGCCTTAGCTCAACCGCGATCCAGGTGGAAGAAAATTCAGTTCACCATTGATGACCTCTTCATGAACAGTCACGAATCCAAGGGTTTCTTGCTCCAAGCTACCAAAACAGTGGAAGATTATAACTTAGGGAAGATGAAGCAAAAGAAATTTTGCACTTTGGTGAAGAATTGAGGAAGATTGGATCAAAAGAGTTTTGATGAAGTTCTTGAGATTTTGGAGAATTGGAGGGAAAAGTTGTTGGAATTTCTTGTGAAATGTGATTATGATTAAGAGTTTGTTATGATTAGGTATTTATATCTCCATTTAATCACATCCTTAATCATGAATTAGCAAAATGTAATGTGATTAGCAAAAGTGTCACTTTCAAAGCAAGGGCAAAATGGTATTTTCACTCAAGCCCTGTGACAGCTCATTGACAGCTCACACACTCTCAAAATGACATGTGTGATCTGTTGCAACTTGTCCCATGGCCATTGGATGTGTATTTTGGAATTTCACTATGTCATGGCAAATTGTATACTTTTCAAGTGCAATTCACAAGTGACTTAACCAAATAATGAACCTCAACATGTTATGACCATTCAAACAATTTTCAAATTGCATTTGTGAGGTGTTGCAAAAATCCCCATTCCAAAATTCTCATTATTTCTCAAGTTGGACCATTTTGCCCCTGGATTTTTAACTGTACACTTGAAAATTGACTTTTTGCATTGACCATTTTTGATGAATTCCAATTATGCACCATGAAAGTACATGTCAAATGGAGTTTGCACATAAAAAGATCACTCAATTTGGACACTCCATGTGGAAGTTATGCCACTTTGATTATGGGTCATTTTTGAATTTGAATGGACCATAACTTGCCAACCATACATGGGATTTTCAAGTTCTTGGACTTTTTGAAAAGGTGAGAACAAGATCTACAACTTTCATGTTGAACAAATTTTCATTTGAAGCTTCCTTGGACATGTAATTTTGAGGTCAAAAAACTTTCCATTTTTGGAAACTTCCATTACATGTCACTTTCCATTTTTGGCAGTTTCTTGTCTGACTTGATTTTCTCCATTATTGAGCTTTGAAATGTCAAATAACACTTGTTCCAACATGAATGAAGTGTATCCAACTCATTTCCACCTCCAAATCCATTAAATCATGCACAGTTGACCACAATTGACTTTTTCAGCTAATAGATGAATTTGGCAATGCATTGATCAATCTGAGCTCCAATCTCCTGATGAAATGGCTCAATGATGAAACCCTAGCCTCAATAATCTCAATAAAATCATGGAATGATCCCCATATCTATCATAGACCCCATCTCCTAGCCATGCCCTGATTATGGCCCAATGCAACTGATTAGGGTTGACCAGTGGTCAAAACCCTAATCTCAAGGAATATGCTTCAACACTTGATGATAACAAGACCATGATGATGATGATGTGTCACTTCAATCAAGATGAATACCAATCTCCTTGAGAATCACAAAACCCTAATTTGGACCTCCACATCCTCAGATGATTAATGATCCAGTCCAATGAAACCCTAGCTTGCACCAAGACCTCTCCATCTTCTGATCAAGACTTAGGAGGATGACTTGCACAATGTAACCACATGATATGCAATATGCAATGCCTAATGACCTAAAAATGATATGCAATATGTTAAGCCAGTCCCAAGAGAGGAGGGCAAATTTTGAGGTGTTACAAGATGTTCTTGACATTTGCCTTAGATCTTACATCCATCTTTTTCAACAGTCTGCTGAACTGTCTTCCCAGCATTGCTACATCATTTTCCAGATCTTCATCAATATCCTGACCATTTTCCTCCTCTGTGTTTGACATGAAGGCTATGCTTTTGGTTTTCTTTTCAGTTCCATCACACATTCCCATCTCAAAGGTTTGGAGGGAACCCATTAGCTCATCAACTCTCATGTTGGAGATGTCTTGAGACTCTTCTATGGCTGTCACCTTCATAACAAATCTCTTAGGGAGTGACCTGAGTATTTTTCTTACTAACTTTTCATTAGACATCTTCTCTCCCAGGGCTCCTGAGGCATTAGCAATTTCAAGGATACTCATATGAAATTCATGAATATTTTCATCTTCTTTCATCCGTAAATTTTCAAACTTGGTGGTGAGCAGCTGTAGGCTAGACATCTTCACTCTAGAGGTGCCTTCATGAGTGGTTTTGAGAATGTCCCAAGCATCTTTAGCCACCTCACAGTTGTTGACCAATCTGAAGATATTCTTGTCTACTCCATTAAATATGGCATTCAATGCTTTAGAATTTCCAAGGGCTAGATCATCCTCATCCTTGGACCATTGTTCTTCAGGCTTCTTGTCAGTTGTGGATTCTCCTTCCTTAGTAATTACTGGCTGTTCCCAACCTGTTAACATAGCCTTCCAAGCCTTATTATCAAGAGATTTTAGGAAAGCTATCATTCG